>NW_027458390.1:317500-392500 GCF_050624435.1 Tenrec ecaudatus
GTCTGAGTGTGAGTGTGTGTGTAAAAAGGACATGTAGTCAGAAGCCCTGCAGAGTTTCTGCAAGTGTATGAGTGTGAGTTTGTGTGTGTGTGTAAAAAGGACACGAAGTCAGAAGACCTCCAGAGATTGTGCAAGGGTGTGTGTGTGTGTGTGTGTGTGAGTGTGTAAAAAGGAAAGGAAGTCAGAAGCCCTACAGATATTCTTCAAAGTTTGTGTGTGTGTGTGTCTAAAAAGGACACAAAATCAGAAGCCCTCCAGAGATTCTGCAAGTGTCTGTGTGTGTAAAAAGGACACAAAGTGAGAATACCTCAAGAGATTCTGCAAGGGTGCGTGCATGTGTGCATGTGTGTGTGTAAAATGGAAACGAAGTCAGAAGCCCTCCAGAGATTCTGCCAGTGTGCATTTGGGTGTGTAAAAAGGACAGGAACTCAGAAGCCCTCCAGAGATTCTTCAAGTGTGAGTGCTTGTGTGTGTGTGTGTGTGTGTGTATAAAAAGGACACGCAGTCAGAAGACCTGCAGATATTCTGCAAGAGTGTGAGTGTGTGTGTGTGTGTGTGTGTAAATTGGACACGAAATCAGAAGCCCTCCAGAGATTCTGCAAGTGTATGAGTGCGTGTGTGTGTGTGTGTTTAAAAAGGACATGAAATCAGACGCCCTTCAGAGATTCTGCAAGGGTGCATGTATGTGTGTGTGTGTGTGTAAAAAAACACGAAGTCAAAAGCCCTCTAGAGATTCTGCAAGGGTCTGAGTGTGAGTGTGTGTGTGTTTGTAAAAAGGACACGAAGTCAGAAGCAATCCAGAAATTCTGCAAGATTGTGTGTGTGTTTGTGTAAAAAGTAACCAAATCAGTAGCCTTCTAGAGATTTGCAAGGATGTGTGTGGATGTGAGTGTAAAGGACACGATATCAGAAGCTCTCAAGGGATTCTGCAAGTGAATGAGTGTGTGTGAAAAGGGCACGAAGTCAGAAGCCCTCCAGAGATTCTTCAAAGTTGTGAGTGCTTGTGTGTGTGTGTGTGTCAAAAAAGGACATGAATTCAGAAACCCTCCAGAGATACAGGAAGGGTGCGTGATAGTGTGTGTGTGTGTGTGTGCGTGTGTGTGTAAAAAGGACAGTAATTCAGAAGCCTTCTAGAGATTCTGCAATGGTCTGTATGTGTATGTGTATGTGTAAAAAGGAGAAGTCAGAAGCCCTCCAGAGATTCTGCAAGAGTGCGTGCATGTGTGCATCTGTGTGTTATTGTTCAAAAAGGACACGAAGTCAGAAGACCTGCAGATATTCTGCAAGGGTGTGTGTGCGTGTATGTGTACAAAGGACACGAGGTCAGAAGACCTGCAGATATTCTGCAAGGGTGTGTGTGTGTGTGTGTGTGTGTGTGTGTGTGTGTGTGTGTGTAAAAAGGACACGAAGTCAGAAGCCCTCCAGAGATTTTGCAAATGTATGAGTGTCAGTGTGTGTGTTTGTGAGTGTAAAAAGGACACTAAGTCAGAAGCACTCTAGAGATTCTGCAAGGGTGTGTGAGTGTGTGTGTAAAAAGGACACGAAGTCAGAAGCCCTCTAGAGTTTCTGCAAGAGTGTGAGTGTGTTTGTGTTTGTAAAAAAGACATTAATTCAGACACCGTCCAGAGATTCAGAAAGGGTGTGTGTGTGTGTGTGTGTGTGTGTGTGTGTGTGTGTGTGTGTGTAAAAAGGGCATGAAGTCAGAAGCCCTCTAGAGATTCTGCCATGGTGTGTGTGTGTGTTTGTGTTAAAAGAACAAGAAGTCAGAAGCTCTCTAGAGATACTCCAAGGGTCTGAGTGAGAGTGTGTATGAGTGTGTGTGTGTATGTGTAATAAGGACACGAAGTCAGAAGCCCTCCAGCGATTCTGCAAAATTGTGTGTGTGTTTGTGTAAAAAGGAAATCAAATCAGTAGCCTTTTAGAGATTTGCAAGGATGTGTGTGGGTGTGAGTGTAAAGGACATAAAGTCAGAAGCTCTCCTGAGATTCTGCAAGGGTGTGTGAGTGTGTGTGTGTGAAAAGGGCACGAAGTCAGAAGCCCTCCAGAGATTCTTCAAAGGTGTGAGTGTTTGTGAGTGAGTGTCAAAAAAGACATGAATTTAGAAGCCCTCCAGAGATTCAGCAAGGGTGCGTGATAGTGTGTGTGTGTGTGTGTATGTGTAAAAAGGTGAAGTCAGAAGCCCTCCAGAGATTCTGCAAGGGTGCGTGTATGTGTGCATGTGTGTAAAAATGACACGAAGTCAGAAGACCTGCAGATATTCGGCAAGTGTATGAGTGTGAGTGTGAGTGTGTGGGTGTGTGTGTGTAAAAAGGACACGAAGCCAGAAACCCTCCATAGATTCTGCAAGTGTATGAGTGTGAGTGTGTGTGGGTGTGTAAAAAGGGCACGAAGTCAGAAGCCCTCTAGAGATTCTGCAATGGTGTGTGTATGTGTTTGTGTAAAAAGAACCAGAAGTCTGAAGCCCTCTAGGGAGTTTGCGAGGGTCTGTATGTGAGTGTGTGTGTGTGTAAAAAGGAAACAAAGTCAGAAGACTTGCAGATATTCTGCAAGGGTGTGTGTGCGTGTGTGTGTACAAAAGATACGAGGTCAGAAGCCCTCCATAGATTCTGCAAGAGTGTGAGTGTGTGTGTGTGTGTGTGTAAAAAGGGCACGAAGTCAGAAGCCCTCTAGAGATTCTGCAACGGTCTGTGTGTGAGTGTCTGTGTGTTTGTAAAAAGACACAAAGTCAGAAGCCCTCCAGCGATTCTGCAAGATTGTTTGTGTGTTTGTGTAAAAAGGAAACCAATTCAGAAGCCTTCTAGAGATTCAGCAACGGTGTGTATGTGTGTGTGTCTGTAAAAAGGAGATGTCAGAAGCTCTCCTGAGATTCTGCAAGGGTATGAGTGTGAGTATGTGTGTGTGTGTGTGTGTGTGTGTGTGTGTGTTTAAAAAGGACACCATATCTGAAGCCCTCTAGAGATTCTTGAAGGTTGTGTGTGCATGTGAGTGTAAAGGACACAAAGTCAGAAGCCCTCCAGAGATTAGGAAAGGGTGTGAGTGTTTGTGTGTGTGTGACTAAAAAAGACACGAATTCATTAGACCTCCAGAGATTCTGCAAGGGTGCGTCATAGTGTGTGTGTGTGTGTGTGTGTGTGTGTAAAAAGAACACTAAATCAGAAGCCTTCCAGAGATTCTGCAATGATGTGTATGTATATGTGTGTGTGTGTGTGTGTGTGTGTGTGTGAAAAGGAGAAGAATCAGAAGACCTCCAGAGATTCTGCAAGGGTATGAGTATGAGTTATGTGTGTGTATATAAAAATGACACGATGTCAGAAGCCCTCTAGATATTCTGCAAGGGTGTGTGTGTAAAGGACACGAAGTCAGAAGCACTCAAGAGATTCTGCAAATGTATGAGTGTGTGTGTGTGTGTGTAAAAAAAGAACGAAGTCAGAGCCCTCCAGCGATTCTACAAGGGTGTGAGTGTTTGTTTGTGTGTGTGTGTGTGTGTGTAAACAGGACACAAAGTCAGAAGCTCTCCAGAGATTCTCCAAGGGTGCGTCTTTGTGTCTGTGTGTGTAAAAATGAAACAAAATCAGAAGCCCTCTAGTGATTCTGGAAGGGTATGTGTGTGTGTGTCCTAAAAAGGACACGAAGTCAGAAGTACTCCAGAGATTCTGTAGGGGCATGAGTGTGTGTGTGTGTGTGTGTGTGTAAGTAAAGCGTACAAAGTCAGAAGCCCTTTAGAGATTTTGCAAGTGTTATTGTGTGTATGTGTGTGTAAAAAAGATATGAAATCAGACGCCCTACAGAGATTCTGCAAGGGTGCGTGTATGTTTGTGTGTGTAAAAAGGACACGAAACCAGATGCCTTATAGAGATTCTGTAAGTGTGTGTGTGTGTGTGTTTGTGTTTGTAAAAAGGACATTAAATCAGAAATCCTCCAGAGATTCTGAAAGTGTGTGTGTGTGTGTGTGTGTGTGTGTGTAAAAAGGACACGAAGTCAGAAGCTCTCTAGAGATTCTACCATGGTGTGTGTGTGTGTGTGTGTTTGTAAAAAAGTACACGAATTTAGAAGCCCACTAGGGATTCTGCAAGGGTATGAGTGTGAGTATGTGTGTGTGTGTGTGTGTGTGTGTGTTTGTGTGTATAAAAAGTACACGATGTCAGAAGCCCTCAAGAGATTCTGGAAGGTTGTGTGTGAGTGTGAGTGAAAAGGACACGAAGTCAGAAGCCCTCCAGGGATTCTGCATGGGTGTGAGTGTTTTTTTTGTGTGTGACTAAAAAGGACACGAAGTCAGAAGCCCTCTAGAGTTTCTGCAGGGGTATGAGAGTGGGTGTGTGTTTGTGTGTGTGTAAAAAGGACACGAAGTCAGTTACCCTCCAGAGATACTGCAAGTGTGTGTGTGTGTGTGTGTAAAAAGGACACGACATCAGAAGCCCTCCAGAGATTTTGAAAGAGTATGAGTGTGAGTTTGTGTGTGTGAGTGTGTAAAACGGACAAAGACTTTGCATTTAGTAGCTCTGTGAGTAGCCCGCCATGTCACCAGAGGTTCTTTGCGTTTGATGGCAGTGGGGTGGAATGTTTACAATGGAAAGACCTTTTTCAAATGTATTGCTACTGACCGCGGTCTAAAGCCCAAGTGCTTAGCCATTGGGCCACCAGGATTCTTCGTGGTAAGGATGTGTTCCTGCCAAAGTTTATGAACACTACACAGCAGTGGGGTTTTGGAACTGCTAGGTAGTTTAGCTTAGGGACTGAGGCATCCATTACGCAGGGTCAGCAGTCTGAGCCTTTGTCCCATGAACGAGTGGTACACTGCGCATGCTCAAAGGCTCAGGTTCCCAGCCAGGAAGGGGAGGTACACCTGGGTGTGTTCTGCACCTGAATTGGCCCACCAAGGCCAGGTGAATTCAGTTCAGCCAATGAGTTCACCAGGGTCACCAGCACGCCCCACCTCTTGGAGTAATTTAAAAGGCAGGAGCAGAGAGCAGACCTCGTGACTTTCAGGGAAGCTTCTAAGGAGAAGCACATTTCTGAAGAGCCCTGCAGGTGCCTTTATAAACCTGAAACTTCTTCTAATTCTCATAAAACTCACTTGGATCACAAACTAGGCTTGGAGGTGAATGCTTTCTCGTGTGTAGCCAAGGAGCAAGGTATATCTCTATCCTGAGAGATCTCACAGAACCATTGATTGCCCTGGCATGTTTTGGGGTCCTGATGGTGTCATGGTTATGCTTTGTGCAACAGTTTAAAACCACTAGCCACGCCACAAGGGAAAGATGGGGCTTTCTATTCCTATAAAGAGATACATCCTCAGTAACTCACAGGGGAATTCTACCCTGTCCTATAGGGTTGTTATGAGTCAGCATTGACTCAATGGCAGTGAGTGAGTGCCCTGGCAAGTTAGCCTTGGGTATCTACATTGACTCTCAGTTTCTGGTTACCGTTTCACCACTTCACCCCATGAACGTGAACTGCAGTGGATGAGGGTTGGGAGCTCTGGCTCTGGGGCTGCTTGCTTGAATTTTCACATCATGGCCGTGCCCCTGATGGGACCTTTGCCATTTGGGCAAATGAGCACAAGCCCGAGTTTCCTTTTCTGCAGTATAGGCTGAGAAAGGAGATGTCGCCTCTCTTGTGTGCTAACTGACTTTTACCAGTTAGTGTGAATTAGATCTTTCAAAGAGGAAGAAGGAGAAGGGGGAAGGATGAAGCAACATGGATAGAGGTGAAGGCAGTGTGAGGGGTCAGAGAGAGATGAAAGGACCATCATGTCACCTTTGACTACTCTTAGTGAGGCTGGCTTGGAGTGCAGGAGACGGGGAGAGTGAGGACTCGGGCTAAAGGCAGTGTTCATTCATTACTTCCGGGCAGAGTTCAGCCTTTGGCATGTTTGTTGGATGCTGGCGCTGTGTTCATCCAATGAAACTTCAAACTTCTGTCCTCTCATTAACCCTTTGTCTCCCCTTTGTTCACGATTTAAAACTTCTATTCTCGGGTTCTCTTTAGAGCCCCAGGAAATCAGAAGTCACAAGTCACTTCTGTTTACAGAGAGGCCCCCAGTATGCAAAGGCAGGAGGGTGTGTTAACAGCACACCGGTCTAGTGGCTGGTCACGCCTATGCAGTACATTCTCCATCCCTTAGCTCAACAAAAGGAAAATCACCAAAGAAAAAAAATTTTCTTTTTCATGGATAATTACTTTTTCAGTTCCCTCCCCCACCCATACTCTGTGTGAATTACAATAGAACACGGACACACACATACACACAATTTTCTGCCAGAATATGTTACTCCAGTACATTCTACCCTCCTCCCTCACTGCCTCCTACCCTTTTTTCTCCTATCTACTTTCTTCCCATGACACCCAATGGACAGGTAGGGGAATTCAAAATAGACCCCAGTCTCAAATGTAGTTTAAAGCTCACTCACGCACTGCTATTGTGCCAGTTCTGACTCATAGTTACAGGATAAAACTGTCCTTGTGGATTTCTGAAACAACAATTCTTTGTGGGAGTTGAAAGCTGCCCTTTCTACAGGAATGCAGCAGGTGCGTTTGAACTGCCAACCCTGCAGTTAGCAGGCCAACGTGAAGGGATTTTGCCACTTTGCCACCAAGGATCCTAAAGGTAGCATGAGGAGAACATTTATTAAATCTTCCATGGTACACAGGCAAGGGGGAGACCTGAACCACAGCTCTCGGGATTCTTGGTGCCTCCCAGTGGACAGTTCCAGCCACATCGGATCCAGGCTTCCCAAGATTTGCAGAGCCACCAGCATAGTCTTTGCTCCTCTCCAGGATTCACAATTGCTTCCTGGTTGCTCAGGTATGTAGGAGTTTAGTGGTTCTCTAATGCAATCATCCCATTTTGCAAAGAAGATGCTGATGCCCAGACCGGGGAGAAGATTATCTGAGGCCACTGAGAAGGACACCATCACCTCAAGTCCTTCTGACCCCCCACAAGTTTCTGCCAACAGCAATGAGCTCTGGGTTACCTACTCAGTCTTTTGAAGCCTTAGCCAGCTGATGCAGCTGCCAGTTGGATTGATCAGGGTATGTGACCCAGAGCTCCTTAGAACGCGCCCCCCCAAATGCAAATTTACTGCCATAGAGTTGATACTGATTCATAATGATCCTATAAGACAGGGTAGAACTTCCCCTGTAGGTTTCTGAGACTAACTTTCAGCCTTTCTCCTGAGAAGTGGCTGGTTGTGTGGTGGTTTAGACCTTGCAGTTAGCAGCCTTTTAGCATGAGAGGTAGGGCCTCATTTTTGTTCTGATTATGCACCATTCTCTGAGATGCCAGTGCCGAGGCTCCCGCCCCTGCAGGTAGCAGTGAGATTTTTCTCACTAAACTGAGCTGGATGGGAAACTTGGGGCAAGTAGTGCATCGCAGCCAAGGAAGATCTCATTGACAGTGCAGAACTTGAATAAGGCAGGAAGACACAGGAGTGGCCATCTGGCGGTGGGGAAAGTGTTCCAGGTAGGAGACAGTCAGTGCAAAAGGCCTTGTGATTGGGTTCTCCAAGCTTCTTCCTGGAACAGCAAGGAGACCAATGTGAGTGGGGCATGACACTCTGTAGTGAGGAAAGATGATCACTGTGTGGGCCTCCTGTATGATTGAGAAGCCAAGGGGAATTTTTAAACCCTAAGCCAGATCAATGCTCAAGGAAGCATTAGTCAAGACATCAAATGACACGCTGCATTGGCTAAATGTGCTACAACAGATCTTTTAAAAAGACTGAAGATCAAGGATGTTACTTTGAGGACACTGCCTGATCTTGTGCCAAATCTTGCCATGGTTGTTAGGTTGGAGTCCATTGTTGCAGCCATGGTGTCAGCCCATCTCCTTGATGGTCAGTCTCTTTTCTTGTGGACCTTCAGTTTTACCGAGCATGATGTCCCTTTCCATGGACTGGTCTTTCCTGATAAAATGTAGTAGCTACCAGATTGGATGTCATGCCTTTAGAACAGTGGTTTTCAACCTTCCTAATGTTGTGACACTTTCATATAGTTCCTCATGTGTGGTGCTACCCCCAACTATAAAATTATTTTTGTTGCTACTTCATAACTATAATATTGCTACTGTGATGAATCGGATGACCCCTGTGAAAGCATTGTTCGACCACTCCCCCCCCATGGGGGTCGCGACCCACAAGTTGAGGATCACTGCTCTGGAACATTTTCATCATAGAAGAGAGTTTGGTTGCACAGCTCTGAGTTAGACGGTGAGACGGGTTATTTGACATTCATGTGCTGATGTGTTTGCGAACCCAGTGGAAACACTCGGGAATGAGCATCTTCTTAGACATATTCCCGGATCATTAAAATGCCATCTCCCCTGTGAATGCCTCACTCCATCCTTGGCTTTCCATACTTGCCATATGAAAATGGGATAATATTCAATACTTAGCATTATATATAACCCAGTATTTGGTAGTCTGCCTCAAACAGATGCTAGTCTCTCTTTTTTTCTACTAATATTTAATTTTGATATGTGAAAACATACAAAGCAAAATCTGTTCCATTTCAACCCTTTCTGGACACAATGTTCAGTGACATTGGTCACACTCTTCATATTGAATTAACATTCTTGTTCTTTCTATTCTAGGTGTTTCCTTTCTTTTTACTTAATCTCTCTGCCACAACCCTCTCACATATATTTTGAATTATCTGTAACCCATTTAGTTTTGTGCTGATTTTTTAAAGACTGCAATACTCAAGGATGCAATCCTTTAAGAGCTAAATTGTTATTTAGTTTAAAGATGACTTCAGGGGACAGTTTCAATTCAAGGTTTGAAGAGTAACTCAGGGTCATAGTCTCTGGGACTCTTCCAGTTAAGTAAGTCTAGATAATTAAAGAATTTTAAATTACATTCCACAAGGTTCTCCCTTTCTATCAGCATCCTTAGGAATCATGGTGCTATGGTGCCTGCTAACCTCAAAGTCAGTAGTTGAAACCACAAGCCACTCTGCAGGGGAAAGCAAAGGCTTTCTGTTTCCTTAAAGAATAGCAAGCGAGGAAACCGCAGGGGGTGTTCTACACTGAGTCAAAATTGACTCCATGGCAGTGAGTTTATGTTGTTATCGAAAAAAGAACACATTTTAATGGGGGCTCTGACAGATACCAGCAACAAATTGCCATTGAGTCAACTCGGACTCATGGAGAGCCCAAGTGTGTTAGAGAAGTCCAGTCCCTAGAATTTTCCATGGCTGGGTGGGTTTTTTTTCCAGAGGCATATCACCAGGCCCTTCTTGGAAGGCACCTCTGGGTGAACTCAAACCTTTAACCGGTAGTTCGCAGCCTAGCTCATGAACAATACCATCTAAGGACGGTACATTTCCTTGCAAATGGTCACCTGCAGTAGATGAACCAAGGTCAAGTAACTGCCTGAGAAACATCAACCAGAGGAAAGCAGAGTGAACCCCAGGGTTCTTGGGAAGAGGGCCAGAGAGAGAAAAAGGAGAAAACAGCTTTCTCGGGACATCAGAAAGGAGAGGACTCCACTTTGTGGATGCCATAGAACAATCCTAAGCCAAGCATTGGTGAGAAACAGACCCCACCCAAACCCAGCGGGCTGGATTCTGTCGCCAAGTGTTGAACACCAGACATGGATATGACAGAGCCGCTAGTCGTCCGTGGAAAGAAACTGCCCATTGTCTGGTAGTTTTGCAGCATTTGAACAACCAGGCCTCTGCTGCCTCTTCTGGCCTGAAATATAATTGCAGCCATAACCGCCCAGCGGTTCAATGGGTAGAACTCCCTGGGGAGGGCTAACTACCCAAATCATTTGGGAGATCATTTTAGGATTGTCCAGGAGATCTTTGGCTGTGTCTATTATATGAACGATGGTGTCTTTTTTTTTTAAAAAGAAACTTTTTATTGTAAGGTGGGTTAAGATTTACAGAGAAAATCAGCTTTGCATGTAACAATTTATACACGTTTTGTTATGTGACATTGATGACAATCTCCTGCAATGTAATATCACTCATGCCATTGAAACTCTGCTTCCTGTTTTCATTCACCCTTCTCCCCTAACCTTGCCTGCCTTTTGAATTTGGCCTTGGGCAAATACTGCCTATTTGCTTTTGAATGGTTGATGGTTCTGAGGAATGTGTGCTCCTCAGTGCTATGATTCATTTTGGTGTAGTTGTTCTTATCAGGTGCCATTGAGCCAGTTGCAACCCACATTGACCCTATGCCAAACATTCAGAAACACTACCTAGCCCTGAATAATTCTCCTAATTGTTCCCAAGCTTGAGCCCCTTGTTTCAGTCACTGTCAATCCATCTCCTTAAGGGGCTTCCTCTCTTTCACTGTCCCTCTACTTCACCTGGCATGATGTCCTTCTCCAGGGACTAGTCTCTCTTAATAACATGACCAAAGTATGTGAGAGGAAGTCTCACCATCCTTGCCTTTAAGGAGCCCTCTGACCATACTTCTTCTAAGACAGATCTGTTTGTTCCCTTGGCAGTCCATGTTACTTTCAATATTCTTCACCAGCACCACAATTCAAACATATCAATTCTTCTTCAGCCTTCCTTATTCAATGTCTGACTTTCACATACTTATGAAGCAATTTAAATTACTATGGCTTGGGTAAGGTGCACCTTAGTCCTCAAAGTAACATCCTTGCTTTTTAGCACTCTACAGACGTATTGTGCACCAAATGTATCCATATGCAATGCATCATTTGATCTCATGATTGCAGCTTCCAAGAGCATTGATTATAGACCTCATCAAGACAAAAATCCGTGACAACTTCAACAAATAACAACAAATAAAACAACAACAACAAACTTCTCTATTTATCATGGTACCTATTGATCAAGTTGTGAGCATGTGTGTCTTCTTGACATTGAGTTGTAATCCATATTGAGGGCTGCAATCTTTGATTCTCATAAGGTTCACTTTATAAACCTGTTTATTTTTCAGGGGGTTGAATTCAGTTCCAGACCTGAAGGGTGATGAAGGACCATAGTAGTGGGGATCTCACTAGTTTATCTAACCAATAAACCTCATCTTTTATCATTATTATTATTACTATTGGTAGTAGTAGTATGACTTTCAGTTTTCTTACACATTACTCCCCACTCTATCTAGCATCATGTACCATGATCCCTTTCAGAGCATCTGTTTGTGATAGGCAGGCACCATTTAGTTCTTCTGACCTTAGCATCATAGAGGCTGAGGTACGCATAGTCCATTACTGATTTGGACTAATTGTTGCCAGGCATCTTGATTTTCTTCACTGTTATTTGCTCCAGACAGGGTGCAATAGTTTATTGTGCCAGCCTGGCCGATAAACACAAGTAGGATTAATCGAAGGGCAGAGGGATAAATGGCTTCGTGAGCCTCGCCTTGCTTGTTCTGTGCCTCAATTTAAAGGGGTACACTGCCTGTGGGATGCCTAGTTTGTGGACTGTGTTGCTGTAAGTTGAGGTCCATTTAATCCCACAGGATTGGAATGTTTGTCTCTGGAGCTGGGGACCGACAGTTGGTGACAGTTGGTGACTTGCCTTGCTGTTTGCTGCCTGGGTATATATAGCCCAGCTCTCTCTACAGAAAGGGACTGGCAACTGGCGGCTCTCAAGCCTTAAAGGACTGCTAGTGTCTCACTGTTTTATAATTTAACTGTTAGTTTCTTGTGTTATCTATCTGTATATAATTTAGTGGTTCATTTCTTGTATTGTATATCAAGCTTTATAGATATATTTATATATAATTACTAGCAATATGGTTTTGTCTCTCTAGAGAACCCTGTCCAACACATAGGGTTAGACCAAGAACTGACTTTTAGTTTGCTACTCACTAGCTTTTGAAGACCCCAGTCACTTCCCTGATGGATACAGAACATTGTCTTTGCGAGCTAGTTTGTATCAATTGATCTTGAGGTCTCTCAGAGCTATGTTCCTGATCCCCCATATTTAGGACACGCTCCCTCAAGGGGTTTTGTTATAGCTAAGACATTTTCATAACTATGCCTCCTGGATGCACTATTATATTCATGGGCATATTTGTAGTATATGCTAATATGTATATAGAACTATTCTCTGGCAAACCTATATTTATTCATGGGGCTAATCCCATTCTCCTTCCCACAACTGCTAAGATATTGTGGTTTTTCTATCTATCTATTTATCTCTTTAGCTATCCTTGTATGTTATTGTTATTATTGGAGTATTTATCTCTGTTGCCTTTAATGCTTGTAGTCTACTGAGAAAGGATAGTGTTTTGATGTTCCAAATGTTTCCCATTTTCTGGGTTACATGACACAAACCAATAGAAGAAGAGAAAAGAAAAATAATTAACCCAAGTAATAACACCAACAATAAAACCAATTTAGTCTTTTGGTTAAGAATTAGTCAGACTTTCCCACTCCTAGGCTAACCCTTGAAAGAAAACGAATGAGATAAAAGACCATAGGGAGGAAGAAAGGAGAGTGGGAGGCAAGGGAATAAAGAAAGAAGGTGGCAGGGTTGTGTGAACAATTAATGTGGACCTTCTTTGATGTGTATTAAAAATAATATTGACTGGTTTTTTCAATACTCACCAAAAATTATTTATGTCAATCAGGAAAACCTCACTACCCTGGAATCAATTCTGACATATAGCAACCCTTTGGACAGAGTATAGAACTGCTCCTGTGGGTTTCCAAGGCTGTAAATCTTTATAGGAGTAGAAAATCTCATCTTTCTCTTGTGGAGTGGGGGTGGGGGGAGTTTCGAACTTCTGATCTTGCCGTTAGAAGTCCAACTCATAATCTACTTCACCAACAGGGCTCCTCCTTTCATCATTAATCTAGACTGTTTGACCTTCTTGGCTTACTGGGTTTTATTTTCTCGCTTTGGAAGACATGGTACCAAAATACACACCATTTCCTAGCCCCCCAAAAATCAAAAGTAAGCAAAAACAAAACAGGAAAAACTAGCAACCCAATCCAAACCAACTAACCTTTTTAGCCATATAGATAAAGGATACTTGTAGCCAACCTCTGTGTTGGGGGCAATAGGGATGGATGGGGACTGTGGTTAACAGGCACGTGTCAGCTCATCCACAGGGGACATTCAAATTCTAGCTCCAGACTGTTGTTGCCTTGGGGAAATGCAAGGATTTTAAGGCCTGATTTTCTGTTTGTAACTGAGATGCTGAGAATATAAAATTCGATGTGAAATCGTCAACTTTTCAAATATTGGATCACATTAGTTAAAACCACTTTTCAGGCTGCTCATCATCATACTAGCACGTCATTAGGCTAAAATCATATCAAAGACATCTGGTTTATCCCCTGTGCCCTTTAAGGACAGCTGAAACATGAGGACGGGAATTTGACATTCATTCTTTCTCTAGACCCTCACCCTTTGCCTCCATCGGCTGGCGTTCATAGAAGAGGCAGACGGTTTTGTTCAACTTCAGCATAATCAGAGTCCTGAGAGTTAAACACAATACATATATCATTTCATACTAGTCATTTTAATATTAGCCCAAACAAAACCAACAAAAACCCAACCCGTTGCTGTTATGTTGGTTCTGGCTCCCGAGGACCCCCTGGGTGCCAGGGAGAAACTACAAATCACAGGATTCTCAAGCCTGTGGGCTTCTAGAAGCAGGCCATTAGTTATTTGTTCTGAGGGGTGCAACTGCCCACCTCTTGATACGTTGAGTCCTTAACCATTTGTGCCACCCAGGGTCTCCCAGTCTTCGTATGTGACCCCCAAATTCCTTGACAGGCTACCTATAGGAAGGTAGAGTCTATGTCCTTTCCCCTTAAATTGGGATGTTTCATGACCTCTGTGACCAATAGATTATGGAGAAGATGACACTGTGACATCTAGTTTGGGAAACCCCCTTTCCTCCCCCAAAGTGCTTCACGGCTTCTGAAAAATCCCTTCAAAGACTTCTTCTTGAGTGCTCACCCTTAGAATGTCTAGCCTCCACGTGCTACCTCTCAGGACACTTCTCAGCACCCGAACACTATGCTGAAAGAAGCCTGAGCCACCTGGAAAGGCCACGTGGAGACACTCCAACCAACAACCTAGCTAAGCACCCAGCTAATGGCCAGCTTCAGCTGCCAGCCCTCTGAGTGCACGTGTAGGCACTGGAGTCACCAGAGGCCCCTGCCCCAGCTCCCATGTGACTGCCAACTCATGGGAGACTCCAAGCACGACCCAGTGGCCTCCCAGCAACCACACGATGATGGTCCTTGTTTGAAGCCACTGCGTTTGGAGAGGAGGCGTTTCTTGCCCAGCCACAGGGATGAGAACCTGCATCTCAACAACATGCAGGTGGGTGAGGGGGCCGTCTCTCGAGCAAGGCAGCCTCCCTTCTTGTCAACTCCTGGGGATTTTTGTTGTTCTTGCCACTGCTGCCCCAATTCCCCAGGAGTTAGAGGAAGGCAGGCAGCAGGCCTCATGTGGCCAGGAGGCAGGAGCCTTTGTGGGATGCAGTTACAATGGGAGAGATAACCTTAAAGGCAGGAGCCTGACTTTACCTTTGCCTCCTGAACATTTGGGATGCAGAACACCTGTCAAATCCCATCTTCTGTCCAACCCTGATCATATGTCTGTCTTATGTTTGCACACAGGACGCAGACTTGTGAACACCCAAAGAACAGGGTCTGGCGCCAAGAAACCAGCGCCACAAGGAACTGATGTTTCTCCAGCAATGGGGAGGGGTGGGATGAGAGGAAGAAAGGAGTACAAATCACTGGATCAAAACAAGGTGGGGAAAGGAAGGAGGAAAGGGAGAGAGTGAAGGAGGGAGACTGGGAGGCTGAAGGGAAAAGGCAGGGAAGTAAAGGAGAAAAGTGGGGGTGGGGAGAGAGGAGCGATGAAGAAATGGAGGAGTGCGGGAGGGAAGATGGAAGGTGAAGGCAGGCAGGAAGACGTGAGCAAAGGGAGGGAAGGAAGAAAAGAGAAAGAGAAGGGCAAGAAGAAGAAAGGAAGGTAGGGAAGAAAGGAAGAAAACGAGAAACCTAATGTCAATGGCACCCTCTATGTTTTTATTTCCTGTTTTTCTGAGGTAGCCTCTTCAGCAGAAGCAAATGGGCTGTATCGCCTCAAACTCCACCTAGGTAGAAAGCACGGGTTTCATTTTGCCAGGGCCTGTGTAAATGTTTGAACTGAGCAGCATTAACACTGAGACAGTGATTACCCCACGTGGCTGTTGCGCTCTGATGATGCCAAGGCAACGGGAAAGGGGGCTCATTATTTCTCCAGGTGACAAAAAAATTGTATTTTGACATTTCACCCTGAATGTGGGGAAGGGGGGCGTGGTGGAGGAAGCAGGGGCCCTTTGTGGAGTCTCCTCTTGCCATTGTGATGCCCCTTGGCCTGCCAACAACCTGAGGTCCTGCACGCTGCCAGTGAGGGGCTTGGCTGCAGGCTCTAGCCCAGCATTTCTTATCAGATTTACTGTGACAAGTGATGGGAGAAAAGCAAGATGCTGTTAACAGCGCATCCATTCAGACCCTGCTATTTAGAAATTTGGATTTATGTTTTGTCAGAGAGAAGTAGCACTGATGTTAATCTTTGCACTACCCTTGGAAAAAATCATTCATAATCTAATAACAATAATCCATAGCATTTGTGGAGCTCTGAGAACCAAGGGGATGGTCAGAAGCATTTTTAGACAGATGTATCATTTCATCTTCAAAGCAACCCAGTGAGGAATAAGAAAAGTTGGCTTATGACTTCCCTTCTGGAAAGTGAGTCTTTGGAAGCACAGAGAGGTCCAGGTTTGCCCAAGGCCACATAGTCAATAAGTTAGAGAGCCTGGATTTGAACCTGAGCGGTCTACTGCCAGAGGTACTTTTTTGCTCGTGTTTATTAAGGCAACTTGCAGCTCTGGCAAGGATTCAGATAGAATTGAGGATCACTTTTTAAAACAATTTATTAGGGGCTTATACAACTCTTATCACAGTTCATACATATACATACATCTATTGTATAAAGCACATCTGTACAGTCTTTGCCCTAATCATTTTTTTCTCCTCTTTTCTTTTTTTACATTTTATTAGGGACTCATACAACTCTTATCACAATCCATACATATTCATACATCAATTGTATAAAGCACATCCATACATTCCCTACCCCAATCATTCTCAAAGCATTTGCTCTCCACTTAAGCCCTTTGCATCAGGTCCTCTTTTTTCCCCCTCCCTCCCCTTTCCCCCCTCCCTCATGTGCCCTTGGTAATTTATACATCGTTATTTTGTCATATCTTGCCCTATCCAGAGTCTCCCTTCCCCGGTTCTCTGCTGTCCCTCTCCCAGGGAAGAGGTCACATGTGGATCCTTGTAATCAGTTCCCCCTTTCCAGCCCACTCACCCTCCACTCTCCCTGCATCGCCCCTCACACCCTTGGTCCTGAAGGTATCTTCCACCCTGGATTCCCTGTACCTCCAGCCCTCATATATACCAGTGTACAGCCTCTGCCCTATCCAGCCCTAACAGTGCTTCTCTCTATCCTTGTGGAGCCCTGGTGATGGGCTGGGCTGCTAAGTAGTAGGTTAAACAGGCTTTCCCCTCCTGTGAAAAGTTACACTCTCGGGAAACTCACGGGTTGCTCTGAATCAAGGTCAACTCAATGGCAGTGAGTTTGGCTTTTTAATGTCTCTCCCTGTTGTTGTTGTTGTTGTTGTTGTTAGTTTGCCATCCAGTTGGTTCTGGTCCATGGCAAACCTATTCACAGCAGAATGTAACAATAACAGCTCCTCCTCCATCCACCCAAGTGTTCCTATGCTCAGTCCTCTTGTTGTAGTCACTGTGTCAATCCAGCTCTTCAAGGTCCTTCAAACTTTTTTCACAGCCCTTCCATTTTTCTAAGCATGATGCCTCTCCAGGGACTGGTCTCCACTGACAACATGTCCAAAGTCTCACCATCCTTACTTCTAATGAGAATTCTGGTCGTACTTCCAAGACAGATTTTGTTTGTTCTTTTGGCAGTCCATGGTACTGTCAATATTCTTTGCCAGTACCATGGTTCAAATTCATACAGTTTACCTGGGTCTTCTTCACTCAATGGCAAGCTTTTCACATGCAGATGAGGCCAATGAAAATACCATGGTTTGGATCAGGTGCACTTCCTGCTTAAAGTAACATCCTAACTTTTCAACATTCTAAAGAGCTCTTATGCAGCAGATCTACCCAGTGCAATGTATCTTTTCATCTCTTGACTGCTGCTTCCAGGAGCATTGCTTGTGGATCCAGACAAGACAAAATCCTTGACAACTTCAAGTTTTTCTCGATGTATCATCATGTTACCTATTGGTTCAGTTGTGAGTATTTTGGTTTTCTTTGTGTTGAGTTGTATCCCACATTGAAGGCTGCAATCCTTGATCTTCACCAGCAAGTGCTTCAAGTCCCCCATCCTTGTCACCAAGCCAAACTGTGTCGTCTGCATATAGCAAGTTGTTAATAATATTTCCTCCAAATCTGATTCTGTGTTCTTCTTCATATAATTTGGCTTCTCTGATTATTTGCTCACCATACAGATTGAAAAAGTATAATAAGTGGGTGCAACCTGGATGCACACCTTTCTTGATTCTTAAACCATGCAATCTACCCTTGTTCTATTTGTGCTACTGCTTCTTAATCCATGTACAAGTTTCACATGAGCAAGACAAAGTGTTCTGGAATTCCCTTCTCAAAACTATCCATGTTTTGTTATGATCCACACAGTCAGATACCTTGGGTGTTAATAAAACATAAGTAAACATCTTTTGGGTATTCACTGCTTTCAGGCAAGATCCATCTGATATCTGATATCCTTTGTTCCACATCCTCTTCTGAATCTGGCTTAAATCTCTGGGAAACCAAACTCACTGCCTTGTAGTTGATGACAACTCATCCTGACCCTATAGTATAGGGTAGAACTAACTGCCCCTGTGAGTTTCTGAGACTGTAACTCATTATGGGAGTAGAAAACCTTGCCTTTCTCCCACGGAGTGACTGGTGGTTTTGAACTTCTGACCTTGGGGTTTGCAATCCAACCTGTAACCACTGTGCCACGATGGCTCTTGAATGCTGAATATGGTAACTTTCTGTCAATGAATTAATGCAACTGTTGTTGTATTAGCTTCAGTACAATTTGACTCACATGTGATGCCAATGATAGTGTTACATAATTTGACCATTCGGTTGGTCTCCCTTCTTTGGTATGTATACACATATGGATCTCTTCCAGTCTGTTAGCCAAGTAGCTGTATTCCAAATTTCCTGACATAGATGTGTGAGTGCTGCCAGTGCTTTATCAGCTTGTGGAAACATTTCAATAGATATTCCAGCAATTCCTGGCATCTTGTTTTGGGCTAGTGCTTTCCATGCATCTTGAATTTCTTCTTTCCTGACCATTGGTTCTTGCTCATATGTTACCTCCTGAAATGGTTGAATGTTGGTCTATTCTTTTTGATACAGTGACTCCATATTGTTTCCATCTTCCTCAGATGTTTCCTTCATCATTCAATATTTTGCCCATAGAATTTTTTAATATTGCACCTCGAGACTTGACATTTTTCTTCAGTTCTTTCAGTTTAAGATATGCTGAATATGATCTGCTTTGGTTTTCTAACTCTAGGCCTTTGCACATTTTGTGATAATATTTTACTTTGTTTTCTCGAGTTGTCCTTTGAAATTTTCTATTTAGCTCTTTACTTCATCATTTCTTCCATTTGCCTTAGCTACTCTCTGATTAAGAGTAAGTTTCAGAGTCTCTTCTGACATGCACTTGTATCTTTTCTTTATTTCCATTTTTTTAAATGACACTGTGCTTTATTCAGAGATGTTCTCAAAATTTGGTGGGTTATTATCAAGGTTGTATATTGACTCTCGTGTACTTGTTTGCATTTTCTTGAACTTCAACTTGAGCTCACATATGAACAATTGCTGATCTGTTCCACAATCAGTCCCTGGACTGGTTTCAGTTGCTGATATTGAGCTTCTTTTATTGTATCTTCCCACAGGTGTAGTCAATTTGATTTCCGTGTATTCCATCTGGAGAAGTCCACATTTATGGTCACCTTTTTTGTTGTTGATCAAATGTTTGAAGAAATCATTAATCATGCAAAATTCTAACATACAATCAAGATAAATTGGTAATTATTGGTGATTGGAGTGCAAATGTTGGAACCAAAGAGGAAAGAACAGAAGTTGGAAAACATAGTATATGCTATCAGCAATTTATTGGTCTTGCAAACTCTGTCATGCGATCTCCAGCTTGGTTTCTATCACCAAGACCATATTTTTCAACTACTGATCCTTCCTCTTTGTTTTCAACTTTTGCATTCCAATAGCATTTTGATAGCAAGTCTGACAAATTTGGGACTGAATATGGTGGTAGAATTATTCAATTTCTGCATCACCGGCTTTTGGTGGTTGGTGCATAAATTTGAACAATAGTTGTATTGATTGGTTCTCCTTGAAGGGGGCTAGATAGCATCCTAGCAAAGATAACATTGTACATTAAAATAGATCTTAAAATGTCCTTTTGATGATGAATGCAATGTTGTTTCTCTTGATTGTGTCATTTCCAGCAGAGTAAACCATAAGATTTTCTGTTTCAAAATGGTCAATATCAGTCCATTTCAGCTAACTAATGCTTACAATATCAATCTTTATGTATTCCATTTCATTTTTAATGACTTCCAATGTCCCTAGATTCATATTTCATACATCCCAAGTTTCAATTATTAATGACGATTTGAACTGTTTCTCCTCATTTTGAGTTGTGCCCCATCAGCAAATGAAGGTCATGATGGCTATCCTCGATTTGCATCATTATGGTCGACTTGCCTATGAAAAGTCAGCTCTTCCTCTTCCTCAGCCAGTATTTTGAGTACTTTCCAAGTTGAAGAGCTCATCTTCTGGCACACGTTCTGACAATGTTCTTCTGTTGTTCATGGGGGGTCTAGTAACTGACAGTATTGCTGCTATGCATAGGGTTTTCAATGGCTGATTCTTCCCATGCAGGTAGCCAATTCCTTCTTCATTGTCTGTTCTTTGTCTGGAAGCTCTTTGGGTGACCCTGCTGGTATATGAAATGCCAATCACATAGCTCCCAGTATCTCACAAAACAAAAGTCACCACAGTACCACAAAATGCCAGACAAGTGATGGACCTCTATTTTTATTGAGGCGTGGCCTGGTGGGAGGAGTGGGCCCTTAGGTGGTTCTGATCCACTTACTGGAACAAATACTGTTAGTTCTTATTTCATAAATGTGAAATGCATAAAAGAGACCCCCCAAAAATATCCTCCAATTCAGACTTTCTGCCTTTTAAAAGAGGATAACCCACTCTGATTCAAAGTCATTGAGGTGTTTTGTTTTCCCCTCCCTCTGAGGCTACAGAGACTAGACTAATCACAGCTGAGGTGGAGCGACTGAAATGACTTAAAGCACCAGCTAGACTGGCTGTCAGAAGCAGCTACAGTCAACAGCTACAGACTGACAGAGCTGCTCAGCCAAGAGCTGAGGGTTCTCAACTCCCACTTCTACTGATGGGCACAGCCAGTGGCCTCTGGGAGTTGACTGGAACCCAGCAGCCAGCTGTGAGGAGCAAGCTAATTCATCTCAGCCTGGCCCAGGTCATCAAGTCACTGAAGGAGTATCGGGAAAGAGGGAAGAAATTTGGGGTCCCACATTTGGCCACAGACAAAAGTTGTTCTGTGTTTACACAGTAGTTCTGGGCCTGAGTTTGGGGCAGGTGTGATGAAGGAAAGTCGGCTCCCTCCCTGCATCTGGGAACAGATGGTGAGGCTGCCCTGGAAACAGCAGGCCAGTCAGCTGGAGCAAAAAAGGCTTGGCCTCTAAAGCCCTGGCAGGGCAGACTGAAGCTACCTGGACTGTTTTTTCTTAACCCAATGGCTCCTGCTACCCTCACCACCCCCAACTAGGTAAAAGGGAAGAAAGATGCATTTTCTTTACAGAGGCAACTTTCTAGATAGGAGACCAGCCCACCAGCTGTGAAAGGTCCCCTTAAACCATTTTACTTTGAGCAGGAGGAAGAAATGTTGAGATTCCCAGAGCCACGTGGAATTGTGGATCCTCTAGTTTAGGTTCCAGTGATGCCAGATCGATTTTTCTAGAGAAAGTCAAAATTCCTGTTTTCTTAAAAACCTCCTGATTTTTTCAAAGGCGATTCAATAACATTGGATAGAAGCCAAGTAGGCCAAAGAGCCCTGATGGCACAGTGGGTTATGTGTTGGGCAGCTAACTAGAAGGTCAGTAGTTTGAAACCACCAGTCACACTGGGGGAGCGGGGGGTGGGGGATAGGGTGGGGGGCTGTGCAGAGATGAGACCTTCTAGTCCATATAGAATTTCAGCCTCAGAAACCCACAGGGGCAGTTCCGCTCGGTCTTACAGGGTCACTGTGAGTTGGAATCTTCTAGATGGCAGTGAATAAGCAGGCCAACCAGAGTCCACACAGGTCCTCATTTGGCCATGGGAGTCCCCAGTCTGTGACCCTCACAGAATCGACCTTTGTGTATCGATGTTAAAAGTGAGATCCAGAGAGGGGAGCGCCTGTCCCCTTGAGGAGCACCGAGTGGACTTTCCAGTCTCCAATCTGTAGCAGACATTCCCGGTGCTCCTTCTCTTCATTCCCAAATTCCTGATTCCGTGTACTCGCCTCAGTCACCAAGGGCCAGCTCTGAAGGTCCCTTTGCTGGTGCTGGCTGAATGTGCTGAGGAACATATGCCCCTGGGAACAGCCCTGACCAGGCCCCTCACTCCTTGGATGGCAAAACTCTGAGAGGCGTGTGCTACACCTACCCCTGGAGACTTCCTAAGTGATTAAGCAGCAGGTTCCCAGGTTTGTAATTGGATTCACAATCTATTTGTTATCGGTGGCCTTCCCTCCACTGGCTCACAATGCCACATCATTACCTGCATGCTGAGAGTTTCCTAAATAAGCTCATTGCCTTTAAGTCTTTGGCCAGGGTCTGCTTCAGTGAGAACCCAAACTAAGCCCAGGTCTAAATCGTTATGTGTCCTTCCTGCCATCCAGTTGATGCCGACTCATGGCAAATCTATAGGATAGGGTAGAACTGCACCTGAGAGTTTCTCTGACTGGAACTCTTTTTTTTTTTAACATTTTATTAGGGGCTCATACAACTCTTATTACAATCCATACATATACATACATCAATTGTATAAAGCATATCCGTACATTCTTTACCCTAAACACTCTCAAAGCATTTGCTCTCCACTTAAGCCCTTTGCATCTGGTCCTCTTTTTTTTACCCTCCCTCCCGCTCCCCACTCCCTCATGAGCCCTTGATAATCCACAGATTGTTATTTTGTCATATCTTGCCCTATCCAGAGTCTCCCACCCCCCCCCTTCTCTGCCGTCTGTCTCCCAGGGAGGAGGTTACATGTGGATCCTTGTAATCTGTTCCCCGTTTCCAACCCACTCACCCTCTACTCTCCCAGTATCGCCCCTCACACTCCTGGTCCTGAAGGTATCATCCACCCTGGATTCCCTGTGCCTCCAGCTCCTATATGCACCAGTGTACAACCTCTGCCCTATCCAGTCCTGCAAGGTAGAATACGGAGCATGGTAGTTGGGGGGAGGAAGCATCCAGGATCTGGGGGAAAGCTGTGTTTTTCATCGGTACTACATCGCACACTGACTGACCCATCTCCTCTCCTAAGCCCCTCTGTGAGGGGATCTCCAGTGGCCAGCAAATGGGCTTTGGGTCTCCACTCTGCACTTCCCCCTTCATTCACTATTATGTGTATATATATATATATATCATATACCATATATTTTTCATAATGCCTTATACCTGGTCCCTTTGGCACCTTGTGATCGCACAGGCTGGTGTGCTTCTTCCATGTGGGCTTTTTTGCTTCTGAGCTAGATGGCCGCTTGTTCACCTTCAAGCCTTTAAGACCCCAGACACTATCTCTTTTGATAGCCGGGCACCATCAGCATTCTTCGCCACATTTGCTTATGCACAAGTTTGTCTTTGGCAATCGTATCATGGAGGTGTGCAGCCAATGCTGTGATTTTTTTGTTTTTTGATGCCTGATAACTGATCCCTTCGGGACCTCGTGATCACACAGGCTGGTGTGCTCTTCCATGTGGGCTTTGTTGCTTCTGAGCTAGATGGCCTCTTGTTTATCTACAAGTCTTTAAGATCCCATACACTATCTCTTTTGATAGCCGGGCACCATCAGCTTTCTTCACCACATTTACTTGTTCACCAGCTTTGGCTTCAGCAGTTGTGTCTGGAGGATGAGCATTGTAGAGTGCCAATTTAATAAAAGAAAGTATTCATGCATTGAGGGAGTGCTTGATTTAAGGCCCAAGGTCCTGCCGCCACCTTAATACTAAACCTATAAATATATTCACATAGATCTATTTCCCCATCCATATATATATTTGCATGCACATGTCTTTGTCTAGACCTCTATAAATGCACTTTGACTCCTAGCTCTTTCCTCCATCTCCCTTGACTTTCCTCCTGTCCCACTACCATGCTCCATCCCCACCTGGGTTACAGCTATACCTCTTCTTTACGTAACCTTACCCTTGATCATTCCCTACCAGGCCTGCCACTTTCCCCTCACTACCATTTCGAGTCCCATGTTGTTCCCTTGTCCCTGTGTTTGTTAACACCACTTCCTTACCTCCCGTACCTCCCCCTATCCCAAGTGCCCCCGGAACTGTCGGTCCTGTTGTTTTTCCTCCAGATAGTTCATCCAGCCTCTCTTATTTAGACAGACCTGTGGAGACACTAACATGCACGAAAACAAGACAGAGGAAAACAAAGCAACAGTATACAACCAGACAACAAAACAACAAAAACTAACCACTGACAAAGAACAAAACAAAACACATCAAGAAAGAAGAGCTTGTAGTTAGTTCAAGGATCATTTGTTGGACCTTAGGAGTGTTTTCCAATCCAGTCTGTTGAGGCACCACAACCTGGCCCCAAAGTCCACTTTCAGCATTCCCTGGGGACCTTGCCACTCCATTCCCTTGCTGTTCCACTGCACTCCACCACACTTTGCCTCGGTGTGGTGGAATCAGGTTAGGTGCAATTCGCACACTGTGTCTCCAGTGCTGTCCCCTGTATCACCCTTGGTAACTGAGGGGCATCTTGTCTCATAGTGGGGCCAGCCATGTTGTTCTCTTTGTGGACTGGCTGCTCTGAGACTGGAACTCTTTAGGGGAGTAGAAAGCCTCATCTTTCTCCCTTGGAGTGGCTTGGGATTTCAAATTTGCCATTTCAGACATTGCGTTTAGCAGCCCAACACATAACCCCTATACCCCACCATAGCTACAGAAAACAATAAAGAAACAAAATCCAACAACACTCATTGCCATTGGGTGCATAACAATCCTATCGAGAGAAAATACTGCGGCCTCCTGGGTTTCCAAGGCTATAACTCTTTGTAAAAATAAAATTGTGTTATGTTTTCAGTGAAAATTTACATAACCGATTAGATTTTCATTTAACAAATTCTCTACTTGTTTAGTGACATTAGTTAATTTTTCAATAAAAAGGAAAGCAGAAAATTAAAAAAAGAACAAATGAAAAACGTGTTAAGAGTAAAGACAAATGATAAGATGTTAATTTTTAACCTAATCATATCTGCAACAATACACTTTCTGATGTACTGATGTTGAGCAGGGTTTAATCCCATCCCTGGTGAATGGTCCCAGGGGATTTAATGGAGGCTTATTCTCTGTGGAATCTCTGCCAATGCATTTTGAGTTTTTATACTCATCTAAGGTTATAACTCTTTATGGGAGAAGAAAGCCTCATCTTTCTCCAAAGGAGCGACTGGTGAATTCCAACTGCTGACCTTCAGTTAATAGCCCAACACATAACCCATTATGCCACCAGAAGAGAGATTTGTATCTGGGTGCCTTCCAATTCAAGCACTACAATTATGCAAGGAGGATATTTTTTTCTGTACTGGAGCCAGGTCAAGTCAGAACCAGTGTGTCCGTGGTTTGCAGCGAAGTCAGAGGAAGAAGAGGGTAGACTGTCTATAACTTCTCATAGCCCAGGGAAATGCTAGGCCTGGAAGGGGGCATGTGGCTCAACCATATTCAGAAAATCTGCACACTAACCTCCCCGGCTCAAATAATTACCAGCACCATGTCTCTGAATATCACCTGAAAGCAAAATAGTGAAAGCACCATTTCCATTTCATAATACTTTTATTAAAAGTAAAGTTCAATTCAGTGATGTGAAGAAGCTGGGAAAATTATCTTTTCATTTCTTTCTTTTTCTTTCCCTCCCTTTCCCCTTCTTCTCCACAGAACTGAGAGGCAGAAGGAATAAAGGCAGCATGGCACCAGCTGGAGGACACCGTGGGGTCAGGGTCACCATTTAACTCATGCTTCTCCAGTTTGGAGGGGCAACTGGATGTTCTCATTTGTGAATTTGCTTATTAATCTTTTTGAGTTAAAAAGGTCATGGTAAAAAACGATTGTTGGTGTTTTTGTTAGGAACCTTCTAGTCCAGTCCAACTCATAGTGACTCAATGCATCAGTGCCGAGCTCTCTAGACCAATGGTTCTCAACCTGTGGGACCCTTGCACAGGGTGACTGTAACAAAATTACAGTTATGAAGCAGCAATGAGAATAATTTTATGGTTGTGGAGGTCACCACAACATGAGGAACTGTATGAAAGGGTTGTGGCATTAGGAAGTTTGAGAACCACTGCTCTAGGCTTTTCTATGCTGTAATCTTTACAAGAATGAGTTGCCTGGTTTTTCTTCCAAGAACAGAGCCACTGGTGGGTTCAAACCTTCAACCTTTTGGGTAGCAGCTGAGCACTTAACCATTGTGCCTCCAGGGCTCTTTGATAAACTCTATCAGAGGGTCTTAACCATTGCAACCCCATGGATCCTTTTGGCATTTAGGAAAGGCTATGGAACACCTGCCCACTCCCCAGAATAATATTTCCAAATACCTCCAATGAAATACAGAATCACAAAGGCACAAATTGTATTGAAATGCAGTGATAAAAATAAGACATTGGATTTGTGGCAAATATACATGTTAATAAATACATTAAATATGATCTGATGGTGGGTCTAATAAACCAAACCCACACCATTGAGTTGATCCTGACTCACTGTGACCCTATATAAAATTCCTCAGGCTAAATCTTGACAGGAGCAGATCATCCCACCTTCCTCTCAGAGAACAACTGGTGCCTTTGAACTGCCAACCTTGAGGTTACCTGCCCAATGGCTCACCCACAGCGTCACCGTGAGTTCTAGATAGTGATGAGCATGAACTGTACTCAACGATGGCTGCAACGACTAGCATGGGGTGTGAAAGCATGTAGAATTTCTCTCGGTGGTAATCGCATGGCTATTCAGAACACAGCTGTGGACATGCTAAACTGCCCTAGGAGCTTAGGGGAACTAACTCAACCAGGATTGTCCCTCATCCAATTTGACATTGCTCCCCAGCCTGCTGGGGCTCAGTGGTTCAGTGTTAGGGTCCCTTGTCTAGATACCAGGGCTGGCATGGAGAAAGTCATTCCTCTGCAGCCTTCTAGTGTGTGGGGGAAGATATTAGTGTTAAGCCTTGGCAGGAAATTGGTGGATTTTCCTGGCAGCCACATTCTTAATAACCATTTACTGGATACTTATTATATTCTGAGGGTAAATTGTGGTTCAGTTGTAGAATTCTCCTTTTCCATGTGGGAGATCTGGGTTTGAGTCCAAGACAATGCAACTCATGTGCATCCAACACTCATTTGTCAGGGGGATGCTTGGTTATTGCTGTGGTACTGAACTGATTTCTGTGTTGCTATGATACTGAAATGGGGAAGCTTGGTTGGGTGCGGCTATGAGACTGAACCTGTTTCTGTGATGTGTCCAGACTAAGATGAGCGATGAAGAAGAGCCTGGTATTCTACTTCTGAAAACCAATTAACGAAAACCCCTGTGAATCACAATCTGATGCACAACCAAAGAGATGGTGCAGGACCAGGGAGAATATTGCCCATGGAGTCACTGGGAGCTGGTTGTCACAGTGAGTTGGACTGGAGGCTGACTCAACAGCAGCTAACAACCATTGTGTTCCAGGCACTCGATTTGCTTTAAAAATCTAGCTCAGCCTTCTGGTACAGGGAAGTGATTAATCATGCCTACTTTATAGCACACAGTGAACCCTGATCAATGTCAGGCCCTGCTTGTGTTTTGTCCCTCCTTTTCCACATTCACATCACTTCCATTCCCCTCTTCAGACAAGTACCCCCTGCTGGGTGCTTGGTGTGTGTGTGTCCTTATAGGCATACAGCCATGTGCACTAGACCATGCTGCTTGGTGAATGGGCTTTCAGCTTCCATGAATGGTACTGCAATATAAATCTCATTCAGTTTCTGACCTTTTCAACTCCTTGCAATGTCATTAAGAGTTATTGCCATGCTGCATATCAATTGCATGTGCTGCTGCATGCCACTTGGTCATGAGCAATCATCATCTTTCTTTTTTTTCCTTCTTCAGTTGTCTGTTGATTGGCATCCAATTCGGCTCCAACTCTTCTCTACTGCAGGTATCAGCGTGGTGACCATTCATTTAAAAATGCCCCAAGGGCCCTGTGAATTGGATAAATAGCTTGGCCTATATACCCAGGAATTATGCGTTGGGCTGCTAACCCCAAGGTGAGCAGTTCCAACCCACCAGCTATTCCATGGAGCAAAGAGAGGCTGTCTGCTGTCGTAAGAATTTAGTTTTGTAAACCTATAGCAGCAATTCTACTGTGCCTTGTAGGGTTGCTAATGAGGAAGAATCAACTGGGGTTTTGTTTGTTTTTATCCATCCAGGAGAGAGCTTTGATGGGGGAGATATTAAGTGCTTGGCTGCTAACCCAAAGGTCAGTAGTTTGAAGCCGTCTTCCACACACTGTGGGATAAAGGCATGGCTGTCTACTTCCCAATAGAAGCCTTGAAAACATCATGGGACCATTCAGCTTTGTTTGATAGGGTCATGAGGAATGAAAGTCAACTCAGTGATTGCGCTTCTTTGGTTGTACGCCCAGGAGGGGCTCACTAGGTCCTAGGGTCCATTCAATGGGCTTTCACTAAGCTCTGCCAGATTGCTGTGCAGCAAACCTGCATCATTAGCAGTGTTTCTCTGCTTTCCCCGGATCTCCAATGACACTTGGTATGTTTGTCTTTCTAACTGTTGCCCGTTTGATGGTTTTAAAAGGTCAAGCACAATAAACTCATCTATCCCAGGCACTTTATGGTTCTGTAGCAGATTCTTAGGGTTGCCATGCCACATTCCTTTGATCCATCTCTGACACCATCTCACTGCCTTCCAGTCAATACCGACTCATAGTGATCCTGTGGGGCAGTGTACAATTGCCCCCTGCGAGTTTCAAACACTACAACTCTTTATTGGAGTAGAAAACCCCATCTTTCTTCCTTGGAGCTAGTAGTTTTGAACTGCTGACCTTGAAGTTAGCAAACCAACTTGTAACCACTGCACTTCCAGGGCTCCTCCTGATATCCATCATAGCAGTGACGAATGGCTCTATGTAAGTGCAGGCTCCTGCTGAAATGGTGTCTTATCACAACTGTGCAGCACGCAGCTCTCCATGTCCTTCTGCCTCGAAGCCTTTTCAAAGGCATGGATAGCCAAACCCAGGAAGGTAGGAGAGGTCACCTTACTAGGAGGAATGCTCAACACCACTACAGGCAAAGAAGAGCCCAGCCTCCTGTTTCTGGTAGACAATTCTAGGACAGAACCCATGTTGCTCAGAAGTCCTGGGGGAATCAAGCCCCTGTATCCTAAATTAAAAGCCTCAACACCCCGTTCCCATTGTGATTGCTTCTCCCCCTAACTCAGTCTTGCGTCTGCTTTCCTATTCCCACTCCCTGCCATCAGATCTCAAATAGACTCCCTGCACCCAGGCCTGAGGAATAAGCTCGGTATGCAAGGGCACTCAATCCAAGACATACACATTACTCTGAATCTCCAAAACAACCCTGTGGGCTACGTGTGTAATCCCCAGTTCACAGATGAGAAATGGATTGAAAAACAGTGACACACCCAAGATCACACAGGCCAGGGTTCAAGTCTGTGTCTATCAGTTATTCTTTTGTTCAAGTATGCCAGAGAAGACTGGGTCTTAGCACTTGAGCAATCTTCTTGGAAGAATAAGGCAAACTACAGAAAACACAAAATGAATATCGCTTTTGTTCGTTTATCCATTTGCAAAAGACATAATACCTATAGTGCTAAGAATAGTATTCAAAGTATCTATTACTACCCCCTCAAAGCTTACATACTAGTCACCAAACTCAAACAAATACAATGCTATCAAGTTGATTACAACTTATAGCAACCCCATATAGGGCTTCCAAGACTGTAAATCTTTACAGAAGCAGAGAGCTTCACTTTTCTCCCCCTGAGTGACTGGTGCATTTGAACTACTGACCTTGTGGTTAGCAGCCCATTGCTAAATGATTAGTTCCATAATCATTACGCTTACTTAACTCTACATTCTTTTAATTATTTCTCTATCAGTCCAAATTGCATCTGGCTACATGGGAAAAAACAAACCGACACTAGTGGTCTAATCACAAAAGCTTCATTTTTTCTTATATTAACACCAAAAATAGCAAACCAGTTGCCACTGAATTGATTCTGATTTACAGTTACCCCATATGATTCAGGGTAGAACTGTGCCCCATGAGGTTTTCAAGGGCTGAATTTTTAAATGTAGATTGCCAGGTTTTTCTTCCAAGGCATCTTTGTCTTAGCAGTGAATTGTGTTAACCCTTTGCACCACACAGGGGTTTGTCTTATACAATAGTAAGTCTTGAAATAGGTAGCCTAGGTCTGGCGTATTTGCTCAGGGACTCATCTTGGATATAGGAGAATGCATGCTTTTTGGTCTGCCAAACTCATGTAACCTATGTGACTCTCTCATCTTTCAATATTCTGACTAGGGAGCATGACAGCAGAAGAGCCAAGGACAAAAATGAAATGGGTTATGCCAGACAAGTGTTTTGCCTTAAACAACAACAAAAACTTTCTTGGGAGTCCTACTCAGTATCTTTCACCTACACATATTTGGCCCAAACTGGGTCAAATGCTTATGCATAGCTGCAAGGGAGCCTAGGAGGGAGCGATTTAAGTAGGTACATTATCACCCTAAACAAAATTGAGCTTCTATTAGTAGTAAGAATGAGAAAAATGGATACTGTTTAGGCATATAGCAGGGTTGGGTAGAATTCTATTTTGTGTCTTAATTTACATTTTGAATGAACTCAGAAAAAGTCATAGAGAGTAGAACAAAGGGATGGATGCGCATCCAACCACCTCAACTACTCATTTCTTTTCATGCTCTCCCTCTAGCTTCCCTGAATAGTTCTTGGTTACACATTGGGCTGCTAATTGCACGGTCGGTATTTTGAAATCACCGGCTGCTCTTTGGGAGAAAGATGGGACTCTACTCTGTAAAGAGGTACAGTCTCAGAACCTCACAGGTACAATTTTACCCATGTCCTGTAGGGTCGATATGAGTTAGCATTGATTCAATGGCAGTGAGCTTGGTTTGGATAGATATGTGGAATCTTGGGATGGAATAGTTTGAATACACAGAAAAAAATTCAGTGGAATCATAACCCTCTAAATAATTACCCTCTAAAGCCACAAAGATCAACTGTGTCCAGCATGGTGACAGTTTAGCATATGCCATGGGCACATTGCTCATATCCCAGTGTTGTTAATCAACAAAAACTCACGCACTGCCACTTATAGTGACCCTATGCACAATAGAATAAAAGCCTTTCTAGTCCTGTGACATCCTCACAATGGTCATATTTTAGCCTATTGTTACAGCCACTGTGTTGATCCATCTCATTCAGGGCTTACCTGTTTTTTGACGATGCTCTACCAAGTATTTTGTCCTTTTCTAGGGACTAATTTCTCCTGATACCATGTTCAAAGTATATGAAATGGAGTTTTACCATCCTCACTTCTAAAATACATTCTGGCTGTACTTCTTCCGGGATAGACCTCTTTGTTCTGCTGGGCATTCATGGTATATTCAATATTATTTGCAACATCATATTTTAAAGGCATCATATTTTCTTCAGTCTTCCTTATTTATGGTCCATCTTTCACATGCATATGTCAAATATTACCATCAAGTCTATTCTTATTCACAGTGACCATATAGGGTTTCCAAGGCTGTAAATCTTTACAGGGTCAAATAGCTTCCTCTTTCTTCTGTGGAGCAGCAAGTGGGTTGAACCACCAACCTTGCTGTTAGTCATTCAACCCATACCAGACACTGAAATTAAGACTCCTTTCACATGCATCTAAGGTGATTAAAAATATCAAGGCTAAAAGCAGGCATAATTTGCTAATCCCCAGAGTAAAACATTTGCTCTTTCACATTTTAAAGAGGTCTTTTACAACAGATTTTTCCAATGAAATACGTTGATTTATTGACTGCTGCTTCTGTGAGTATTGATTGTGGGTCCAAGTAAAATAGAGTTTAGCTACATTTCTCTATTTGTAATGATGTTGTGTGTTTATATTTGTCAAGTTGAGAAGACATTTGTATTCATAGTGTTGAAGACTAATTCATACTGAAGGTGTACTATATGAGCTTTATCAGTAAGTACTTCAAGGCCTATTGACTTTCAGCCAGCAAGATTGGGTCATCTGCATAATACAGGTTGTTAATGATTCTTCCTCCAAACCAGATGTCTCAACTTCTTCATACAGAGCAGCTTCTCAGATTATTTGAATAAGTATAGTGTGATAGATAGGTAGGTTTATAGTGCCAACCTGGCCAATAAGAACATGTGGGATTAATAAGTTCGCAGTTTGATTCGTGGGCAAAGAGATAAATGGCTCAGCAAGCCACACCTATCTCTCAGTTGCTCTCTGGTGATCAGACCAGTGTGTGGCTGCCTTACCTAGTTCTGTAGTTTGCTGCCTGGCTGTACTGCCATATTTACTGTTGCATGGAAGTGAGTTAAACTGAGTCCTTTGTACTGCTATGTGGACTAATTAGCTGTTATATTCCTTCGTGTTCTATCTATCTATCAAATCATAAATGTCCTGGTTTTGTTTCTCTAGAGAACCCTGTCTAACACATATGGTGAAAGGATATAACCACAACACACACTCTCCTGATTTTAAACCACGCACTATCCACTTGTTCTATTCGAACCACTTCCTGTTGGTTTGTGTACAGGTACCACAGGAGCACAATTAAATGTACGGGAATTCCCATTGTTCTCATATGTATTCATATGCTACCCAAAGTTTGTTATGATACACAGTAAAATCCTCTGCATAGTCAATAGTACATAAGTAAGCATTTTCCTTGTATCCTCTGTTTTCAGCCAAGGTCCATCTGAAACGAGCATTGATATACCTTGCCCCATGACCTCTTTTAATACAGCCTGGATTTCTGGCAGCTTCCTGTTGACATATTGCTATAACTACTTTTAAAGGTATCATCAATAAAATTGTACTTGCATGTCATATTAATGTTATTTTAAATTAATTTGCAGATTTTGTTGCGTCATATTTCTTTAGAATGGACACAAATATTAATCACTTCCAGTTGGTTGGCCAGATAGCTATCTTCCAAATTTCTTGACATGGACTATCACTGCATGAGCGTGTTGAAATATTTCCATTCCTATCCCTTCCTTGCTTTTCACTAATGCTTACATTGCAGCTTCAACTTCCTCTTGGCCTTTTGAACTAGTAGAACCTCAACTAATTCTTGGGAACAGAGACTCTGTACACTCCGTCCATATTCTTTGGATTCTCCCTACATCATTCAATAGTTTGATAAATAATCCTTGAACATTGTAATCCGAGGCTTGGATTTTTTCTTCTGTTCTTTCAATTTATGATATGCTGACTGTACTCATTCCTTTTGCTTTCCTAATTCCAGGTCTTTACACGTTACAATATAATTCTTTACTTTATCTTCTCAAGCTGTCCTTTCAAATTTTTCTGTTCAACTCTTTTATTTCATCATTTCTTCCATTTGCTTTAACTGCTTTAGGTTCAAGAGCAAGTTTCCCAGTCTCCTCTGATATCCACTGTAGTATTTTCTTTCTTTCCTGTATTATTAATGATCTTTTTGAGGAGCCCCCAATAAAATGATTTATGATAAATAAATAAATAGCCACAGGTGACATGACAAAAAAAAAAGATTGATGACCTTTATGCTATTTCACAAGTCTTCTGGTAGCTGATCATTAATGTTCAATATGTCCGAACCATTCTTGAGATAGGCTCTAAATTCAGGTGAGATATTGTGATAGTAAGGTTTCGTGTCAATTTAGCTTGACCAGAATCTTCAGAAGGTGCAGCTCACACTCTCCTTGGGGGTATGACCTATTTCATAGCTATAAGTAGACTGTGGAGAATGGGCTCACTCTTTTTCTTCCTGATGAAATGACCCTGGACCCTACGTCTGGCTTCTTGGGATGGCAATCACCATGAGACCTGCTGACCCTAAGAGCTGTCTGTGGCCTGCCAACTGCCTGTTGACATTGGATTCTCCCAACTCTGCTTCCACCAACCTGTGGTTTTCCTGTTTCTTGGGCTATTCCTCCAACAGCTTCAGGAGTCTGGAAGAGCCTCTAGTTTGCATCTGATTTATGGGCTGGAGTTGGACTGGGGTTTCTTGTTGTGTGAACTTCTTAATGTAAAATTCTTTATTGATATAAATTTCCTCCTTCTACATGTATCAGTATCACTGGTTTGTTTCTCTAGAAACCCCAGCCGACCACAAATATAATATAGACTGTATTTGGGCTCTTTTGCGTTCTTATTTTAATTTTCTTCAGGTTTGATTTGAACTTGCATATTAGTAATTGATAGTCTTTTACATAGTTGGCCCCCGGTCTTGTTTTGTCTCAATGATATTGAGCTTCTCTATCATGTCTTCCCACAGATTTAATCAATTCCATTCCTGTGTTTTCCACATGTATATATGCCGCTCCTGTTGTTGAATAAAGGTGTTTGCAATGAGGAAGTTATTGCTCTTGCAGAATTCTTTCATGCAGTCTTCAGCTTCTTTTCGATCCCCAAAGCCATAGTTTCTAATTACTCTTCCTTCCTTTTTGTTTCCATGTGTGCATTCCAATTGTTAGCAATTATTAATGCATTTTCAGTACATGTGTGGTCAATTTCAGACTAAAGAAGTTGGTACAATTGTTCATTGGCTTTAGTGGTTTGTGAGAAAATTTGAATAATGGTTCTATTAACCGGCCTTCCTTGTGTATGAAGATAAATATTATTCTGTCACAGGCAGCATTGCACTTCAAGATAGATCTAAAAATGCTCTTTTTGAGGATGAAAGAGACATTCTTTTGAATTTGTCATTGTCAGCATAGTCATTCTTATCATTTTAAGATTCAAAGGGACTATTTCAACTCACCAATGCCTAGGATATTGATCTTTATAGGTCAGATTCCGTTTTTTTATGATTTCCAATTTTCCTAGATTCTTATTTTGCACGTTTCATGTTCTGATTATTAATGAATGGTTGCAATGATTTTTCTCATTTTGAATTATAATCCATTAGCAAATGAAGGTGCCAGAAGAAGCTTTAGTACACTTTGTTGCTAGATGCCTTCAAGTCAGTTCTGTCTCATAATAATGCCTACACAACAGAATGAAACATTGCCTGGTCCTGCCCCATACTCAAAAATTTTGTTATGTTTGAGTCTATTGTTGTAGGAATTGTCTCGATCCATTTGATCGGGTGTCTTCCTCTTTTTGCAACCCCTCCACTGTAATGTGTATGATGTCCTCCAGGGACTGGTCTGTCCTGATAACATCTGCAAAGTACATGAGATGAAGTCTCGCCATCCTATCTGCCAAGGAACATTTAGCTGCACTTCTTCTCAGACAGATTTGTTTGTTCTTCTCTCCACCCATGGTACTTTCAGTATTTTTTTGTCAGTACCTTAATTCAAATGCACCAGTTCTCCTTCAGTCGTTCTCATTCAATGTTCAAATTTCACATGCATAAGGTGTGGCGGAAAATGCCATGCCTTGGGCCAGGCGCAACTTAATCCTAAGTGAAATTCTTGATCTTCAGTACTTTAAAGTGGTTATGTGCAGCAGTAGATTTGCCTAATGCAATATGTTATTTGGTTTTTTGATTGTTGTTTCCATGGGCATTAGCTGTGAATCTAAGCAAGACGAAATCCTTGATAACTTCAATATTTTCTCCATTTATTATGATGTTATCTACAGCTCCTGTTGTGAGGTTTTGAGTTATCATTAAGGTGGACTCTACTTTGAGGAAGCTCTCTTTCTCGGTGATATTTTGATTGTTTTGCAATCTGAGGGACTCATTTTCTGGCATTATATCAGACAATATTTTACTGCTATGCATAAAGTTTTCAATGGTGAATCCCTCAGAAGTGGACTGATTGTTTTGTCGTCCTGTCAGTTCTTAGTCTGGAAGCTGTGTTGAAATCTGTTCACCGTGGGTGATCCTGCCTGGTATTTGAAGTACTAGTGGACTAACTCCCAGCATCACAGCTAAGCACAAGCTACCACAGTGCAGCAAATTGACAGATGGGGCGCGGGAGGGGAGTTGTCATTGTTAGACACTGTTAATTTGGCTCTAACTCATAGCACCCACAGCCTGTTTCCTCACAGTTAATGTTGGAGACCATTTTTGCAGCCAGTATGCCAATTCATCCCATTGAGGACCTTCTTTTTTTCACCACTCCACTTTACCAAGTATGATATCCTTCTCTAGGGACTATGCTCAGCTGTTAAGATGTCCAAAGTATGTGATATGAAGTCTTGCCATTCTCACGTCTAGGAAGCATTCTGGCTCAACTTCCGCCAAGAAAGATTTGTTCCTTCTTCTGAAAGTCCATGGAATATTCAATATTCTTCACCAGCATCATAATTCAAAGACATCAACTTTTATTTTACCTTTCATAATTATTGTCCATTTTCAAGTACATATGAGGTGATTGAAAATGCCATAGTATGATAGTTATATAATTTTATGTCAGTTTGAAGATATGTAAAAGTGTAAGGTTGGTATCCAATCTGTCAATCACACCATAGCCTGATGGTGCCTCTTTGTGACCATGGCCTTCTCATAAGGAGGGCCCTGGGAACCTCCCCTTCTTTTTGCATTCACCTGACTGCTTCCTGCCCACGTTGAGAGCTGCCAGAGTCTTGCCATGCTTCCATCGACCTTGGGTCCACACGACATTGCAATCACTGGCCTTTGACATCCCTGCATTCTGCATCATTGCATGTAACTGCGTAAGTTGGAAAGGAACTTATGGGCTAGTGTTGGACTTATGGACTTGAGTTGGACTGGCCTGGGATATTTCCTTGAAATAGAAATACTATAATGACTTCTTGATTAAAAACTATTTATTGCACATATATGAGTGTCACTTGATTTGTGTCTCTAGTCAGCCTGGCTTACATCCAGTTCACTGCCATCAAGTTGATTCCAACCCTTAGCAACTCTATAGGACAGGGGAGAGATATCCCTGTGGGTTTCCAATACTGGAACTTTGTATGGGAGCAGAACTGCTGATCTTGTGTTGAGCAACCCAACTTGGTTGGTTCTGACGCATTATGTTTGTAACCACTATACCACTAGGGCTCAGCTGTGCCTTATTCCTCAAAGTGACATCTTTTAACACTGGAAATTGGTCTTCAGCAAGATCTACCAGTGTACTCGGTCATATGACTTATTTTCTTTTTACACTGTTTTGATTGTGATGTGAGGGCAAATCTACAGAGTAAATTGATTTTCTTTACAATTCATGCAATGTTTTATGATATTGATTGCAATACCTACAATGCAATACTACTTTTCCTATTCCCTCCCTTTGTTTGCCGTTTCCATTGGTCTTTCGTTCCCATGCCTTCCTGCCTTCTGAGTAACTCCCTGACAAATGCTGGGCTCTGAATTGTACATCGTTGACAGTATAGGTCTCCTATTTGGGCGCTGAAAGTTGAGCCGTGGAGGTGAGGTCAGGTGTCAAATGGGAATTCCACTAGTGCCTATCATATCCTAAGGTTAGTCTTCTTATTTTGAGTTCTACATTTTCCCCAGTTGATCCAGGGCCTACTACTGTGAGCACTTTCAGAGCAATCTGCAGTGAGAACCCTATGCTATCTTGGTCTTCTGGACTCAGCGCTGTGGAGCCTGGGCTTCATGTGGTCAGTGAATCCCTTTCATCTTCTTTTGATGCTATCTGTGTAATTCTGTATTTTGAATTTCTCTTCAATTTTTTCAGCTAGTGAAATGCACATGCTTTTCATTTTTGCTGTCCTAATTCCAGGTCTTTGCACCTTTTCATATAATTATTTATTCCATCTTTTTTAATTCCCCTTTGAAATTTTATGTTCAGCTTCTTTATTCAGCGTCTTTACTTCATCAATTATTTCTATATTTCTCTCTCTCTTTTTCGTACTTCATCATTTCTTTCATTGGTTCAGCTACTCCACATTCAAGGTGACATCCGTTTTGTCTTTTCTTTAGTTTCTATCTTTTTAATTATCTTTGAATTTCTTTATTTATGATGTTCTTGATATTATTGCAGAACTTGTATCATCTCAGGTGATTTGTGTTCAATGTGTCAACTTTCTTCTTGAAGTATCCTCTAATTTAGATGAGATATACTCAAATTCATACTTTGACTCTTGGAGACTTGTTTTAATTTTGTTGGAAGTCGAGTTGAATTTGCCATTGATGGTTTGTTCCACAGTTCGTCTCCAGTCTCGTGACTGATGATATTGAACTTCTTTATACCGTAAATACTTGAGTATAAGCCGAGGTTTTTTCAGCACATTTTTTATGCTGAAAAAGCACCCCAGCTTTGGGGGATAAAATTAGTTGCCTTGGGTTATACTCGAGTATGTATAGTAGTTTATTTCAACAGATATAGTTGATTTAATTCGTGTGTATTTCTATCGAATATACATGATCCATATCTATGGTTACTATTTACATCCCTGAAAAATAAATCTTCAATCAATAAGCCATCCTTCTTGGAAAATTCTATCATGAGATCTCCCATGTGGCTTCCATCCCCATGGCCATATTTTCTAACTAGTGATCCTCCTCCTTAGTTTCCAATTTTTGCATTCAAGTCATCAGTAATCTTGATTGCATGTTTCATCAATTTCAGACTGAAAAGGTTGGTAAAAATCCTCAATGGCTTTATTGTTAGCATTAGTGGTTGGTGTGTAAATTTGAATAATAACTTTATTAATTATTCATCCTTGTAGGTGTAATATATCCTACACCTAACAATGGTGAACATTGGAATCGATGTTGAAACATTCTCATTTTTAACATGAAAGTCATCCATTCCTTTCAAATTTGTTACTCTGGTATGTAAACCATATTATTGTGACATTCAAAATGGCCAATACCAGTCTATTTCAGTTCAATAACACCTAGAGTGTTTGATCTTTATGTGTTCCATTTTTTCATGGCTTCCAATTTTTCTAGATCCATATTTCATGCATCCCATCTTCTTGTTAGTGGTTATTGCAGTACTGCTGTTTCTTCTCATTTTGAGTCATTGCCACATCAACAAATATAGGTCCTGAAAACTTTATATCACTAAGGTCAACTCTACTTTGAGGAGACAGCTCTTCCCCAATTATATTTTGAGTGTCTTCCAACTTGAGGGGTTCATCATCCTGCACTATATGAAACAATATTCCACTGCTATCAATGTGCTCCACAAACACCACTATTTTTTTCAGATGTAGATTGGCAGGTTATTCTTTCTAGTCTATTTAGCTTGTAAGCTTTTCTGAAAATTTTCCACCACGGGTAACTATGCTTGTGTTTGAAATACCAGTGGTATATCTCACAGGATCATGATGACTTTCAAGTTATGATAGTTCAAGAACCTGACATGTCTGACAACTTGGCATGCTAGCCTAATTCCGAATGGCCAGCACATCTCTCTTCTTGCTTTCTCTAGTTTCTGTAGACCACTGTACCTGAGCATGCATGGCTTAGGAGGTTGTGGAGTTAATTCTTGCTTCCTGGAGTAACCCTTAACCAATGACCCATAGGAGTTGTTGGACAAATAGCCACACTCCCTCACATTCTGGGCAGAATAACTAGTGGATTTTCTACAGTGTCTCCAGTAAGATTAACCTCCAGTTGCTCACAATTTTAAATTGTTTGATAATGTACTTTTCATTGGCTGCCTTCTTTCTCTTTTCTATTTCCCATTTCCTTATTGATATCTCCCCAGAAAATGGCTTAATTAAAACCTTTGTCTCAGGATCTAATCCTATGGGGAACCCAAACTCAATCACACAAGACATTTGTCAAATCATGGACTTAGTGGTTATAGCTATTATATGTGTAGGTCATGGAAGAGGAGAATTCATACCATCACTTTGAATAGTCATTCGGAGTGCCAACTGGGTCCCCAGCATAGATCCTGGACATCAAAACTCACTGTTTCCTGTATCATAACACTTCCTTATAGACTTCAGTCATTCAAAAAACTCAACAAATAGCTTGCTGTCTCACTTCAAATTTTGAAGTGTGCAAATATGGCTATGTTTTCATTGTGTGTTTAGCCCTGGACAAATCAGCTTTGACAAGGAAGGTGAAGTCATGTGGAAAAACAAACCAAAAACACTAGCAGCTGTGTGTTGTGGAAGAAAACCCTGTGGATGAAGTGCAATTTTTAGGGAACAGAGACCAGTAAGATAAACCAATAAGTGTCCACTGTTTTGATGTTAAGGAGAACCCTGGTGAGGCAGTAATTAAGCACTTAAGGGCTAATCAATCAGCAGTTCAAACCCACCATCTTCCCCAAGGAAGAGTTACGATGTGGCAGTCTGACCCCCTTAAGATTTACATTGATTACCACTACCAACTGATCTGAGAGGGATAGCATTAGGGGATGCTGGATCACATTCTTAACGAGCTCTAATGGCAGAGTGGACTCCTCATTGATCTCCTAACCTCAAGGAAAGTGGTTCTAACCTATCAGTTGGTCCATGTGAGAAATAGGAGTTTGTCTGCTCTGGTAAAGATATAAGCCTTGGAAAATCAAAGGGTGAAGTTCTATTCTATCTTGTAGGGTCTCTATGAGTCAGCTTCAACACAATGATAATGAGTTTGCTTTGGAATTTTGGGATAGAATAGGAGAAATATGTGCAACAAAGTTTAAACTTATTTTAAATGTTCAGTGGTATTGCTCAGAGAGAGATTCTTGGAACCCACAAGACTGTTGTCCTTAGGCACCTTCAGATCTGGAACTGAACTCACTCCCTTGGCTCAATCTTCAGCCAAACAATAGGTAGATCTATAAGGTAAAAAGTAACACTAATCAACTCTTTGAATCAAAAGGATATAATTTATTCAAAGATAAAGTTCAGAAGGGTCAGGAAAGAAGGGGGAATGGAAACAGGAAATACAAGGAGGAAGTGTGATAAGTGATATTACGTTGAGCAGATTGCAGTCAATATCATGAAGCAAAATATGTGTGAACTGTCAAATGGAAAACAGATGTATTCTGTAAACCTTCACCCAACTCACAATAAAGATATTTTTTTTCAGCCTTGGAAACCTATGAGGCAATACTATTCTGTCCTATAGGGTACCACTGAGTTGAAATCAACCCAGTGGCAATGGGATATTGATGCTGATGCTTTCTGCCGATTCTAAAAAATAGGGTTATTAGCAATTATTGTGGAAATAGCATGAATGAGACTATGTAAATGGGGTTGGTTACAGATAAATTCTTGTAAATGTTAAAGGATAAGTGATTGAGGATGGACTTGCCCAAAAAGAGAAAATTATTGCAAGATTTTGTTCCAGGGATAAAATAAAAATAGGTTTCCTGTGGGTAAGACTTAAGCCTATAGATATGGAATTTAAGGAACTGGTATTCCATGATGGTCACCTTCCCGACACAATCACTCAAGACAAAAAGTGGGTGTATAAACAAATGTGGTGAAGAAAGCTTATGGAGCCTAGCTATCAAAAGATAAAGAGTCTGGGGTTTTAAAGACTAGAAGGTTCACAAGTGGCCATCTAACTCAGAAGCAATAAAGCGCACATGAAAGAAGCACACCAGCCTGTGTGATCACAAGATGTAGAAGGGATCAGGTATCAGGCATCAAAGAACAAAAAAATCATATCATTGTGAATGAGGGGTGGTACAGTTAGGGGATCCAAGATCTATCTGTAGGCAACTGGACAACCCCTTACAGAAGGGTCGCTGGGAGGAGATGAGCCAGTCAGGATGCAGTGTAGCAACGATGAAACATATAACTTTCCTCTCATTCCTAAATGCTACCGCGCCCACTATCATGATCCCAATTCTACCTTACAAACCTGGCTAGACCAGAGAATATACACTGGTCCATATAGGAACTGGAAACACAGGGAAACCAGGACAGATGACCCCTTCAGGACCAGTGCTGAGAGTAGCAATAACAGGAGGATGGAGGAAAGGTGGGGTAGAAAGAGGGATCTGATTACAAGGATCTACATATAACCTCCTCCATGAGGGAGGGACAACAAAAAAGTGGGTGAAGGTAGATGTCGGACAGTGTAAGATAGGACAGAATAATAATTTATAAATTATCAAGGGTCCATGAGGGAGGGGAAGGGGGAAGGAGGGGAAATGAGGAGCTACTACCAAGGGCTCAAGTAGAAAGCAAATGTTTTGAGAATGATGATGGCAACAAATGTACGCAGTGGATGTATGTATAGATTGTGATAAGAGTTGTAGGAGCCCCCAATAAAATGATTCTTTTTAAAAACCTCAAAGAGCAAAACACACTATGGTTTATTGTACATCAATGATACTTCAATAAAATTACATAAAAAGGGGGAAAAAGAAATGGAATTTAAGGTAAAGAAAGTATTCCCTTTGAGGACCATATTGCAAATATATATTTAGGCAGGCAATTAGATAAAGACATTTTAAGTCTGGGCTTCTATACCTGCCATCTGTCTGTTATGAAAAGTATAATTAGCAACTAGAATCTCTCATACAAAATCAACTCAATATGGTCTTTCTGGTCTGACCTCCGTGGTGTTCTACTCTGCTTTGATGGAGCTCATCATATCATGACTCTATAACAAGATTGAGGAGTTATTTACATTCTTATGTGGAAGATAAATCTGTTTGGCCATTCTGTTAGACTAGTTCATTTTCTTTCCTACCATCCCATCTGCCATTTTAATTCAAAACAAGGCGAAAAGCATGTATGTGCCTTTTGAGGAAGGAGAAGATTTTGGTGTGGAAGAAATTCTCTTCTAGACTGCAAGGTAAGTATTTACCCCCTCTAGCCCTGTTGGAGGAGGGGGAAAGGAAGAGAGACAAGGCAAAGAGAACAACATAGTTAGTTTCATGCCTCCTTACTTGACCTGGGGATTGAGGGGAATATCAGTGACTATGGACCTGTTGTGCTCCCCATTTGGAATCATGAAGAATAGAGGTTGCCAGGCAGAGCAGCCCTCTGGGAAGTCACTGAAGACAAACATATAGAGAGTGCCATCAAGTCTACTGTGATCCATGGAGACCTTATATGAAATGGAATGGAGTGCTGTCTGATCTTGCACCATTGTCACACATTCCTGAATGTTGAAGTCCATTGTTGCAGCGATTAGGTCAATCTGCCTCAATAAGGATCTTCCATGTCCCTCTATTTCATCAAATATGATGTCTTCCTCTAGCAATTGTCCACTGATAGTGTGTCCAAAACACATTAGTCAGTCAGTGTTCTCTTGTGATCCATAAGGTTTTCTTTCAGTAATTTTTGGAAGTGGACTAGCAGGCCCCTCTTCCTTGTCTGTCTTAGTCTAGAAGCTTCACTGAAACCTGTCCAACATGGGCAATCCTGCTGGTATTTGAAATTCTGGGAACAGAGCTTCCAGCACCATAACAATACACAAACCATTATAGTACAACCAACTGACAGATGAGTGGAGGATATCTATATCTATATATGGAGAGAGAGAGAGTAAAACTGGCAATGCAGTCTGATTAGGCAGTATTCTGATAATCTGCTGCTAACAGAAAGTATCCCCACAAATAACATCTTAAAGTAATGATGATATCAATTTTGCTCACAAATCTGCAATCTGGGCAGAGCTCAGTGAGGACACTAGTTTTGGCTTCATCAAGCATTAGCTGGGGTAGCTCAAAGGACAGAGGCTGCAGCTCTCTTAAGACTCACTCCCTCACACGACTGATACTTCTATTGGTTGGAGCTCAAGAAGAACCCTATATGTGACATTTTCATTTGGCTTGGTCTTCCTTGCAACATCCTGACAGGGTCCCAATGGTGAACAACCCAATACGACCAGGTGGAAGTCACAGAGCAACACTTCTGCCATAGTCAAAGGCCTGCCAAGATGCAAGGAAGAGGGAAAGCAGGCCCTGTTTCTGGGAAAATGAACACAAACTCATCTTGTAACAAGAGAATGTGTGATGTGCAACATTAGGACAGTCATCTTTGAAGGACACAACCTGCCATGAGCCAAGATACAGAGACAGATTTCTACGAAAGCGAAAGGGCAGGACTTAGACTTAAAGATAAAGCCACAGACTTCATAGGACAAGAGCAATAGGGAGACAAGCAAAGGAAAGCTCTAGGACGCAAGCCTAACATGGCTAAAGATAGGGACAATGTCAGGACTGAACTGGAAGCAAGCAGACACCTGTGCAAGGCAGAACCCGTGAAGTTGTGAGTGCCTTCAAAGCTAAGTCAAAGTACCTTGGGGCGTGAGAAGGGAAGGAGCAGGAGAAGGAATTAATGGGTAGGTTTATGGAATTTGTAAGTCTGGAGACAGAGCATCAGGAATAGCTGGGTTCTGGCACTCAGTTGATACCATCAGAGTTTGAACCTTTTCCTTTCAGAGCTGTTTCCTTTTGAGTTTCACGCAGGCTTCCTGATGACAGCTGTAGTTTTATCTAGAAGCTCAGGAATTCTATTAGAGAGAGGCTCTTTTCCTTTCTAATCATTGGTGGTACTATCAGGTAAGCATTGGATTGCTAACTGCAAGGTTGGCAGTGCTACCCTACCAGCTACCTCATAGGGAAAAAGATGGAACTTTCTGCTCACATAAATATTTACAGTCTGAGAAACCCCACAGGGACCTTCTATGATTCAAAATGGACTCATTGGCAATGAGGTAATTGTTTCTGGGGCATTTCTTAGGGTTAGATATCATTAACCTAGCATGAGTCTCATACTGAGTCTGACCCAGTCCCTTTGGACAGAGGAAAGTCATGCCCTGACTAGCCAGGCCTGGAGCTGGCAGATTGGGTCAATTCCAGCAGAAGCATGGAGATGGAGCATGGTGGAAGAGTGATCCCAAAGATACAAGCCATGTGCTGTGAGTGGAAGAAGGGCAAATGAATGCTGCATTAATTAACCAGTCATTGACAAAATGAGGTTGCATGACAAATGGCTCCAAAACCCAGCAGTTCAACAAACAGCCCAACCCCTTCCCTCCCACACACACAGTTCTTAAAATTCAGGATCAGGGAGATTAACTGGAACTTTGAACTTGGCACTTCAGGGCTTGGAAGAGGTGACAGTGCATGTAAAGGCCTTGGGGCAGGAGAGATCTTGGTGTGACTGAAAGCCCAGAAGAAGACTAATTTGGGGGAGGTGAGAAAATAGGAATGGAGTTTTCAGTGAGCATTTCCTTGAGAGCCTTCAAGCAAAAGCGATTTTTCTATATTCATGTTTTAGAAGTAGATCTCCACCCATTGTGTAAAGCTTTGGGTATTGGATTGGTGTCGGTATGCAGGGAAAAAATAAATGGGCTTGTTATGGATTAGGAGCCTGTGGTAGTCACCTAATCTTGTGTCAAGTTAAGGATTAGGAGTGTAGGCGTGGAGTTTAGGCTGCCAATCTGGAGATAGTCAGTGAGATTTTTATGTGGGCATAGCCTCCTTCTGAGAACTCTGAGAAATCTGGTACTTCCTCCTTGGAGGTGGAAGACACCTCTCTCTCTCTCTCTCTCTCTCTCTCTCTCTCTCTCTCTCTCTCTCTCTCTCTGCTACTCCTTGGGAGACATTGCAGAAGGCAAGCCAAATGGATGCGACCAGACCTCTGAAGCCAAAGAAGCCTCAGAGAGATCGCAGCCAGCACTGAGATGCTTACAATGCCACTGGATCCACAAGACTTTCCACCCATTGGCCTGTGATTATCCTGCATTCAGCATCACTGCACATGTTTTATGGGTCTGAAAAGGAATTTATAGATTGGTATCAGACATATGGGCTAATACCAGACTTATGGATTTGATGTGCACTGGGCTGGGACGTTTGCTTAATGTACAATTACTGTTTGATATAAAACTCTCTCTCTGGATTTATAAGGTAGAATTAGACCAGAACATGTACTCTGGTACAGACAGGAGCTGGAAACACAGGGAATCCATGACAGATGATCTCTTCAGGACCAGTGGTGAGAGTGGCAATACCAGGAGGGTGGAGGGAAGGTGGGGTAGAAAGGGTGAATCGATTACAAGGATCTACATAAAATCTCTGCCCTGGGGGACGGACAACAGAAAAGTGGGGGAAGTGAGATGTTTGACGTGTAAGATATGACAAAATAATTTATATATTACCAAGGATTTATGAGGGAGGGGGAGGAGGATGGAAATGGGGAAATGAGGAGCTGATACGAAGGGCTCAAGTAGAAAGCAAATGTTTTGAGAAGGATGAGGGCAATACATGTACAAATGTACTTGACACACAATGGGTGGATGGATGGATGGATGGATGGATGGATGGATGGATGGATGGATGGATGGATGGATGGATGGAATGACTGTGATAAGAGTTGTATGAGCCCCCAATAAAATTATCAAGGGTTCATAAGGAGGGGGGAGTGGGGAGGGAGGAGAAAAATGAGGAGCAGGTGCCAGGGGCTTATGTGGAGAGCAAATGTTTTGACAATGATGAGGGCAATGAATGTATAAATGTGCTTTATAATGGATGGATGGATGGATTGTGATAAGAGTTGTATAAATCCTTAATATAATGATTAAATAATAGGGAAATGATTTTTAAAAACCACCAACTCTCTCTCATACACATGAGTCTCCCTCGATTTTCCTCTAGCATACCCAGACTAATACACAGTTCGCCCCTGTCCTATAGGGCCGCTATGAGTTGGCATGGACTTGAGGGCAGTGGGTTTGTTAGGGCTTTGGAGTTCAGCAGGCCTTTGTTGGTGTGTTTGAGTCTATTTTTGTAGCTGTTGTTTGCAGGTCAGTGGCTCATCTTCCAGCACTCTATAGGACCATATTTTTTTGTGACCCATAGGCTTTCATTTGTTAATATTTGGAAGTAGATCACCAGGTCTTTCTTCCTAGTCTGCCTTAGGCTAGAGCAGTGGTTCTCAATCTGTGGGTTGTGACCCCTTTTGGGGTCCAGCGACCTTTTAACACGTGTCACCCGATTCATGGCAGTAGCAACATTAAAGTTATGAAGTAGCAAGGAAAATGATTTTATGGTTGGGGGTCACCACAACATGAGGAATTGTATTAAAGGAAGGTTGAGCAACACAGGGCTCGAGGTTCCACTGAAGCCTGCCCATCATTGCTGACCCTTCTGGGGTTTGTCATATCGGTGGCACAGCTTCCAATTTCACAGCAGCACTCTAGCTACCACTGCACCACGAACTGATAGACAGGTGGTGGACTGTTCTTAAAAGCCACCTGATTTACGATGCTTTGTTTTGACAGCCCTGGAAAATGGATACAGAATCTAGTTTCATAGTCAATGCAAGACACACCTTGGGGCAGTAGGGATGGCATGAAGTGAATAGATTCAAAGTATATTTTAGGGAGAGGAAGGATGACAGTTAATGCCTGGGGGGTGTGCAAGAAGAAAGGAAGCAGAGACACCATTGATATTAAGTGCCTGAGTTAAGAAAGGAATTTCCAGGGAAGCTGGTGGGTCATGATGGGAGAATTTCACACTCCCCGGGGACAGGGGGAGCATTGATTAGTTCATATGTCTGCGCATCTTCTCAGACAATAGAGGCTTTGTCATCCTCAAATGAAGCATGCAGTTGGAGCTCAGAGAGGGCATGCAGTGCAAATGAAGACTGGGTTGGTTGAGATGGGTGGACCAGGGCCACTAGTCAATTCTGAGGAGCTTCAGAAAACCTGCCCAGTGTCTCTTGGAGAGTGGGCATGTCTCATGGCCACAGAGGGCCTTTTAATGTTTCACCTCCCACTGCAGCAGCGAGAGGCTCTATCAGCTCATCCTGGAAAGGAAACATACTACCTGCCATCAGGTTCATTTCTTCAGAAAGGATGGAAGAATACAAATGAAAGACTACAGTTTGAAGGGGTCTTAGGCAGACTATCAGGCTCATTAAAGCTTCATTTATTAAAACTTCATTATTCAGAGACATTCTCCCAGTAGGATGTATGCTGGGGTGGGGGTGGGCATGAGGAGGAAGGCTTGGAGCAGGGTAGGGGAACAACCCCACACCCCCAAAAAATACCTTCCCAAGAAGCAATTCCAGTGGGCACAGATTAGAAAGAAGTTTCATCCTCTGGTCACTTGATGTTTGTCCCTCTCTTTTATCTGAATGCTCTTTCCACATTGCTCAGATGAATCATCAAATTTATATTAAAATGCAAGTTAGGAAGCATCATCCCCAACCAACCTTGTTCATCAAAATGGTAGTGCTCTCTCCGGGTACCCTGAGTTCAGTTTGTCAACAAGCTGAAGCAGTTGAGCTGGGGCTCTGTGAGGCCCAGGAGCATGAGTTCATTAATATCCGACCCATAATGCCTTGCTGGGTTTATGCCAACAAAGCCCTGTCACTCCTTACCATAGGATTTACTCACTCTTTGAAACAGGCATTTATTTACACACAGTTTGACCTCATGATGGTGTTCAGCAGATGTGGATCTTACTTATTTGCATTGTTCTGTGACAGTTGCAAAATTCGTTAGTGGCTCAGGGATCAATCCTCTGTCGACTGCCCCGAAGCTAGATGAAGCAAGCGGGTTCTCCCTGATTCATCCTCCCTCCTTAGCAATGCTTGCTAGTCAGGATAACATAGTGCCCATTAAAGAAACTGCCTGTGTCACTTTAAATTTGTGACCTGGGCGGGAGGGAGGGTCATGATCACAAGTGACAGAAACTGACGCTTGACTAACTTAGGGAAAAAGGCCTAATGGTGGATAAATGTTGGGAAGACAAGAAAATGTGGCAAATGCCTGGGCAATCTCAGGGCTGTGAAGCAGGTAATGGCGAAACACTCCTCCTGAGGCCAAAGCGTGCCCTCTGTAGTACATTAAATCACATTCACACACACCCATTCATGTTCACATGGGACCTGAGGCTATGGCCTTACTTGGAGAGGAGGTCTTGGCAGATGTGCTTAGATAAGTATTTCAAGAGCTCCATCTTTCTGGGTTTAGATTTCAGATGGATACTACATGCACTGATTGGTGTGTTCTTATAAGAAGGGGAGTGGGCACACAGAGACCCCGTGTGAAGACACTGGCAGAGATTGGATCAGTGCATCTATAAGCCAAGAAATATCAAGGATTAGCAGCAGTGACCAGAAGCAGAGAGAGGCTACTTTGATTCTCCTTCAGAGCTCTCAGAAGGAATGAATCTTGCCCACACCTTAATTTTAACCCTTTGTCCTTCAGAAAAGTGAGAGAACAAATGCCTGCTGTTTAAGTCACTCGATTGGTAGCCAGTTGTTACAGCTACCCAAAAGAACCATTATGGATTGATCTGTAGCCCCCTCAAAATATGTGAGAAATTTGAACCTTGGTGGACATGATCCTGTTTGAAAAGAAGGGAGTTCTTTTGTAATATAAATGAGGCCGTATGGCCACTGGAGATCCCTTCATAGAGGGGTTTAGAAGAGGAGATGGGTCAGTCAGGGTGCGGGGTAGTACCGATGAAGAACACAGCTTTCCCCCAGATCCTGTATGCTTCCTCCCCCCAAATACCATGATCCAAATTCTACCTTGCAGGGCTGAATAGGGCAGAGGTTGTACACTGGTGCATATGGGGGCTGGAGGCACAGGGAATCCAAGGTGGATGATACCTTCAGGACCAAAGGTGTGAGGGGCGATGCTGGGAGAGTGGAGGGTGAGTGGGTTGGAAAGGGGGAACTGATTACGAGGATCCACATGTGACCTCCTCCCTGGGAGATGGACAGCAGAGAAGGGGGGGAAGGGAGACTCGGGATAGAGCAAGATATGACAAAATAACAATGTATAAATTACCAAGGGTACATGAGGGAGGGGGGAGCGGGGAGGGAGTGGAAAAAAAAGAGGACCTGATGCAAAGTGCATAAGTGGAGAGCAAATGCTTTGAGAATGATTGGGGCAGGGAATGTGCGGATGTGCTTTATATAATTGATGTATGTATATGTATGGATTGTGATAAGAGTTGTATGAGCCCCTAATAAAATGTAAAAAAAAAGAAAATGATTAAGGCAAAGAATGTACAGATGTGCTTTATACAATTGATATATGTATATGTATGGATTGTGATAAGAGTTGTATGAGTCCCTAATAAAATGTTTAAAAAAATGAGGCCATATGAGAATAGGCTTGAGCCTAAACCTAAACACTTCTGAGTTAAAGGCCAGGATAGACCCAGTAACACACAGTACGGGGAGAAAGATCGCGAGGAATGCCAAGGAACTTTCTGGTATCCACAAAGAAGGACCCTGACCTAGAGTCGCACCCCAAATTTGAACCTGTAAGCTCCAAAGCAGGGGGAAAAGTGTTTTAAGGCTACTGACTTGTTGGATAATTTTTGGTTAAGGAGATTAAGACAGAAACTTAAGACATCCTCTAATCCTTCCTCTGGCTTCGTTCCATTTTTCTCACATTCAAGAGTCCTCCTAGAGGATTCAGTCAGGTTGTTGTTGTTGTTGTTGTTCAGTGTCATAGTGAGGGTTTGGATTCATTGTGACCATACATACAACATAATCATACACTGCTCGGTCCTGTACCATTCTCACAGTTGTTCTTAAGTTTGAGCCCATTGTTGCAGCCACTGTGTCAATCCCATTTGTTGAGGGCTTTCCTCTTTTTCATTGCCCCTCTACTTTCCAGAACACGATGTCCTGCTCCAGGGACTGATCTCTCCGGACATCATGTCAATGTTAAGGCGAAGTCTCATTATCCTTGCCCTGAGGAACATTCTGGCTGTACTTCATCCAAGTTAGATGGGTTTGTTCTTTTGGCAGTCCATGGTACATTCATTACTCTTTTACATCACTACTAATCAAATATATCTATTCTTCTTTGGTCTTCCTTATTCAGTGTTCAACTTTCACATGAATATGAGACAGTTGAAAATACCATGGCCTGGGTCAACCCGCCCCAGTCCTCAAAGTAATCTCTTGCTTTTCAACACTTTAAAGAGGTCTCATGTAGCAGATTTGACTAGTGAAATGTGTCATTTGTTCTCTTCTCTGCTGCTTCCATGAGAATTGATTGTGGATTCAAGCAAGACAAAATCCTTGACAATTTTGATCTTTCCTCCATTTATCATGATGTTATCAATAGGTCCAGTTGTGAGGGTCTGGGCTTTCTTTACATTGAGTCATAATCCAAACTGAAGGCTTTAATCAATCCTTCATCTTCATCAGCAAGTGAATCAAGTCCTTCTCATTTTCAGCAAAATTGTGTCATCTGTATAATGCAGGTTGTTAATAGGCCTTCCTCCAACCTGATGCTCCATCAGGCACTGCCCCTTAATGAGTTTAGGTCATGAAGGATAATCCTCCATAGGCACATTGATTATTACACTACCACCCTCACATAATAAATTCAGAGAGAGAAAATTTCCCCAAAGCAATGGAAAGCTTACTAGAGAAGTGGAGGGTGCTAAAAGCCAAAGGTGACACAAACCAGAAATCAATACTAGTTTTCAATACCTGCAGTCATCTAATAGTTCACTGCACTATCTAAGGAAAGGTGAGGAGAACTGGGGCAATTCCATTAAAAAAAGACAATGCAGGGTATATAAGTCCGTCATTCCTCTGGAGAAGAAAAACACATAGTTGGGTTGTAGAGCTTTGTTTGCTAATCAACCGAATGTAGTTGTAAGGCAGGGGTGTGCGTGTACGCGTGTGTGTGTGTGCGTGCGTGTGTGTGTGTGTTGAAGGGAGGGGCTTGCCATTCTATTTCATAGCCAGGAGAAAGATGAGCCTCTTCCCATATCTTTTGCTCTGTGGCAAGTTACTGATCTACAAGGAACTTTTATTTGACAAGGATATTGCCGAGAAAAAAACGGGAAGCTTGTGTTCATCTCTGCTGAGAGGTGGAGTCAAAGAGATGGGCTTTATGACAGACACCCTGATCGTGCAACCAAACTATGAAATGGCCTCATACATTCCACACACATTTGCTGCACCGCCCCAGTGTGCTGCCCAGATATTACCAGGCAGAGTGTTTTATGGGCAGCATTTTAGAGTTAGGCAGGCAGAGGGAGTGTCTTTGTGGGTGTTGCCTTTACCAGTCCTTGGATTGTTCTGGGACAGGCATGCCTTTTTCCTCTAAAGTAACTGATCGCGTGTAAAGAAGGAGTCTCCTCAGTAAGACGGGTTGAACCAAACCCAACCTATGACAATCATCTCAATTGGAACACATAGCGACCCTATACAAATACCCGTAGGGTTTCCAAGTTTGTAACTCTTTTGGGGGGTCAACTACCATATCCTTCTCTTGCAGAACCACTACAGAGTTGAGCGTTGTGTTAGCAGCTGAATGCTTAATCACTGTGCCCATTTTGTTTGCTGAGCCGCCCTCAAAACACTGAACAGTTTTTCTGGGTACCAAGTATGTCCACTTCTATATCTGGCCTAGGGTGTTTTCTCCAAGTTGATAGGAGGTGCAAATCAGTTACTAGGGGTTTGGCAGAGTCAGTATGGAAACTGGGAGGGTGTGTGAAATTTGAACCAGAGTAGAACAATTCCAAGACACTTCCTAGGGATTCCTGGCATATAATATGCAAATGATAGTCAAGATATATAACTGTGTCTCTGTTCTTGGTTCTGTCAGTACCTGGTGTGGCCACAAAGGAGAAACCTGGTCTCCTGCTATTTTGAGCATCTAGTGTGAATGACAGGAGATAAGTCACATGCTAATGAACCCTGGTGGTGTAGTAGTTAAGCACCATGGTGCCCGGCTATCAAAGCATATAGCGTCTGGGGTCTTAAAGGCTGGAAGATAAACAGGGGGCCATGTAGCTAAGAAACAACAAAGTCCACATGGAAAAAGCACACCAGCCTACACCAACATGATCGCTGAAGACAAAGCGGGTGCATAAGCACATGTGAGCATGTTTTCTTGATGTGCACTCACCCTTTATATACAACTCTCTTATACATACGTGTTTCTGTGGATTTGTTTCTCAAATGCACCCAGACTAACATAAGCAGCGTGGAACACATTTAAGAAGCCTAGACAAGGGCAGGGGAGGATATTCGGAGGGACTGGATCCAGAATTTGAGAGGAAGGAGCCCTGGTGGCAAAACGGGCTGCTAGCTCGCTGTCCCAGGGGGGACAATGAGACTGCTGGCTCCCATGAAAATTTACAGTCTTGAAAACTCCATATAGGGTCACTGTGGTTAGAATCCACTGGACGGCAGTGACCTTTTGGGATTGAAGGTGGAAGCCACCAATGACTTCCTGCCATTGAGCCAAGGAGCCTCAGGAGAGTGTGTGAACTTCTGGAATGCAGTGAACAACCTCTGCACATCTGCTTTTCGTGCTGCCCAAGTCATGCCCTTGGACTTTGCTTAAACATATTCATCCAGAAGTGAACCATCACAGCTGCTCCCTCGGGAAGCTGGGGGCTGAGCTCTCTGGTTCCACTCTGTCAGCATTTCTGGTCCGGGTACCTCCCCTCTGCCCCGGCACAGGCAATGTGCTTTTGGAAGCAGTGCTCCCTGGGTAGTGGGTGTGATTTGCCTCCTCTGGCCTAACATGATGAATGCTGAACTTTACCTAGCCCAGGGGAAAACTTATTATTTAAAGTAAGCTTTAGACAGAATCTTTAGAAAGAGAAATGGTTAACTTTATGTACACAATTACTCCCCAACACATAGGCTCAACCTCATAGGCTGTGGATGACCTTGAGCAGGTGCTCAGTCACAATGGTTTTCTATCAGGATTGAGAGTTCAGCTCTCTCAACTCTCCAACTGGTTATTAGCACCATAGTCTCGTTTCTATTTATGTATTTACTTTGTTTTTAGGGGAAAAAGACTCCCAATCCAACTATATTTTATTAGGAACTCCTTTGCTAAGTTTTACACAAGAAAAAGGCACAAACTGCTGTTCTGGATGAAGGAGAGCATCCGCATGAGGCCACAATGGTGTTGGAAGGACCCACAGCCACAGTGACTTAAATAAAATGAGACCCATTCTGTCCTGCTGACTCTGACTCATAGTGACTCTGTGTAGGGATCCTGAAGTTGCTACCTTTACAGGAAGCAATAACCTCATCTTTCTCCTATGGAATGACTAGTGGCTTTGAACCAGCGACCTTGCTCTTAATAGTCCAACACTATCCAGCATTACCACCTGGGCTCCTGAAAACTTAAATAAGACATAGAAAACAAACAACTTTGTCACAAAATTGTGACTGAAGACAGATCAATTCCTGGAGTTTCAGGAGGGCCTGTGAGAGCATGAGCGGGACCTTCATTGGGAAGTGCACACTACCGTATATCGTTGAGTGTGGCCCGGGGAGTGGACGCAAGCACACTGCCTGAGGGACAAGCTTTCCACTGCCAGTCAGAGTAGGAAAGAACTCAATGGCGGCTGAATCTGTGGCCCCTCAAAATGGATGTAGGGTCTCCACATAGACTCTCACTGTGAGCCACAGCCTATTGCTCAAAATTTAAGCTCAAATACGACTTAAACGCCAAACATTCTGTTTCCTTAAAATAGGGTACTGCCAGGATCAGCTAGAAGTCTGCATGACCTATCAGATCTCAACGCCGATCTCAAATCACTTCACATGATCCATTCTACCAGTCATGTCAAGGACAACTAGAGGTCTGCATGAGCGAGCCCAAATCGCCTCCTCACTTACCCATTACAGAGGCTGTGCCTGTATAACCTATCGACTAACACATTCCCATATGCCGTGGTTATGAAACCAACCATCATGCTGGAATAAGGACCAATCACGATGCAAGGGTCAGGATCAATGGGAAAGCAAAATAGGGGCTGAGGGGAGCCAAGAGGGGTCGCTTCACTCAATCCCTAAACCTGATCTAATGTCACTAGACTGGGGTCTTCCTCACATCTCAAGGGCACCCGATTCATGATTGAAGTGAATTGTGCTTATTCAATCTTTGTTCTGCTTGCTGTCCTGCTGTGCTGCATCCTCTTCTTGCTGTTTTGTGCATGGCTCCCTCTGTTGTGGTGACAAATGGCTTGAGAGGGATTTGACATAGGGAGAAAGCCCACCCACATCAACTGTCACCAGAAGCAGACACTAAGTCCATTTCTCTCACCTCACAGAACTATGCACACCAGACACTGGTAGGGCTGCCTGGGAGGGGAACCCTTAGTGCAGTGGTTCTCAACCTGTGGGTTGCGACCCCTTTGGGAGTCATATGACCCTTTCACAGGGCTCACCCAATTCATAACTGTAGCAAAATTACAGTGATGAAGTAGCAAGAAAATCATTTAATGGTTGGGGGAGGGGGGGCATCACCACAACAAGAGGACCTGTATTAGGAAGGTTGAGAACCACTGCCTGAGTGTGTTTAGGACTTTGCTGCCCTCAAGGTCATCAGACATTCCTGAAGGCAGAGCCACTGCAGGAAGCCCTTCTGGGAAATGCCCTGAAGACAGGTCTCAACCAACTCCACCCTCACCCTCTGAGATCCTAATCATAGGACGCATGGAAATGCTCCCTGCCACTTCGAAGGCCGTAAGTCCATGGGAGCAGAAAGCCTCCTCTTTCGCCCTTGGAGTGGTGGCTGGTGAGTTCAAACTGCTCACTTTCTGGCTAACATAACCCACAGACCAGCTCCCCCTGAGCTCAGTTTGGTTTGCCGCACAGCACACATTGTTTGGAACCTTCTGAAATAGGTATGCACATGTGCAGGTTGGGGGGATTTCGCACAAGATGCAGTTTTCCACCCTCTCTTGGCAAAAATAATTTTTGCAAAAGGCTTGTATTCTCTTCTGGATCTGAGTAGCAGCTACTCTCATGAAGTCATAGCACATACATTCATGCTACAGTCCTCCCAACTCCCTAATATCTTACGTCGAGTCTGCTCCATGCTTTTCTGTGTCCTACATGGCAGCTGTAGGCACCCAAGGCATGGGCTCTGCAGCCTGGGTCCAAATCTCTCCTTCCCACCTCCTCACTGTGTGGTCCTAGGCTCATGACTTTATCATTCTGTGCCACTGATTTTTCATCTGTAAAAGGAGGCCAAATAGAGTCCACACATAGGCTTGTTAAGTGGAATAATTGAATTATTATACACAAAAAGCTTAGAACGGTGCTTGGCATCTTGCAAATACTATTAGGTGGTTTAGCATAGGGACTGGGTCATCCATTACATATGCTCAGGTTCAAACTTCCGGCCAGGAAGGGGTGGTACACCTAGGTGGGCATTACACCTGGATTGGCCCATCTGGGCCAGGTGAATTCAATCCAGCCATTGGGGTTGATCATGACTGTCAACCATGCCTCCCTATGGAGGAATTGAAAAGGCAGGATCTTGACCGCTCCGATGTCTCCCTTCACCCACTTTTCTGTTGTCCGTCCCCCAGAGAGGAGGTCACATGTAGATACTTGTAATCAGTTCCCTCTTTCCAATCCACCCTCCCACAACCCTCTCAGTATCACCACTCACAAATTATCAAGGTTTCTTGAGGGATGGGGGAGCGGGGAGGGAGGGGAGAAATGAGGACTTGATGCCAGGGGCTTAAGTGGAGAGCAAATATTTTTAGAATAATGAGGGCAATGAATGTACAAATGTGCTTTACACAATTGATGTATATATGGATTGTGATAAGAGTTGTATGAGCCCCTAATAAAACGATTTTTAAAAAAAGAAAAAAAGGCAGGATCCCGGAGCCCACTGAGTGACTTTCTCTCCAGCAGCTTCTAGGTAGGCTGTGCCCCGTGAGGGGCCCCGAGGTGCCTGTGTAAACCTGAAACTTCTTCTCTCAAAAAACCCACTTGGATCACAATCCAGGCTTCGAATTGAATTCTTTCTCGCGCGAAGCCAAGGCCTGAGGTATATCTCTCCCAGGAGAGATCTAACAATAGTATCTCTTATTATAGCATTAGGAGCCCAGGTGGTGTAGTGGACTGTGCATTAAGCTGCTAATCGCAAGGTCGGGGGTTTGAACTGACTAGCCCGTCCGTGGGAGAAATATGAGGTTGTCTATTTCTGTAAGGCAGTGGTTCTCAACCTTCATAATGCCCCCACCCTTTAATACAGTTCATGTTGTGGTCACCTGCAACCATAAAATTATTTTCATTGCTACTTCATAACTGTAATTTTGCTATTGTTATGAAATGGTTGACCCCTGTGAAAGGGTTATTTGATCCCCAGAGGGGTCGCGACCCACAGGTTGAGAACCGCTACTGTAAGGATTTAAAGTCTCAAAACACCAAAGGGGCAGTTCTTTGTCCTATTGGGCCGGTATGAGTGGGAGTCAATAAAATGGTAGTTAGGTTTTTTTCTGCATCAGTATCAGATTCTGGTGGCAATCTTAGTCATCATGCATTGTGGTCTGGTTTGAACTCTGGTAGATCTGTGGGAAATGACTGCCCTGGTTTGAGGTGAGGGCCACGGTGCTTCAGTGGTAGATCTCTCATCGTCTTTCACCGGGAAGACCCGGGTTCGATTTGCAGCCAATGTGCCCCAGACTGTCAGTGAAAGTTTGGGTGTTGCTATGACACTGAGCAGGCTTCTGGGATGTTTCCAGACTGAAATAGAATAAGGACGAAAGACCTGATTATCTCCATCCACACATCGACCTATGGCCCTCCACGGTTGGCTTCCCTTCCCAGCCCTGGTGATAGCACAGACTGGCATAGTTTGCTCCGCTTCCCATGAGGTGTCCATGAGAGGCTGACTCGACAACCACGGTCAAGATCAACAGCTTGAACTCCTTTCTGGGTCTACAGAAACAAGAACAACCTTCTGAAAGGAGGTCGCATTGCTATTTGGGACTGGGAGAATGCCTTTGTGACAAGGATTGTGCTCTGGATCCCAAAGGCGACTTTTAAACACAGCCACATAGCAACTCCGGAAATTGCCATAGCAGAAGCCAGGTTTAAAAAAAAAAAAAAAAAGTTCTACTGATTTGCTCAAAGGAGGCCAGAGTTGGATGGGGGTGGGGTGGGGTGGGAGACTCCTCTAAAAATGAACAAATTTGTTTGCTTACATATTTGTCATGTCTTTTGGGCCTGAAAGAAAGGGGGGGGAAAGCAGACGAGAGGAGGAAACGGCGACTGACAGTCATCTTGTTGGTATTCCCACAGCATCCCCTCCTTAGGCACTTGCTGCCATCTCATCCAACTCCACTCAGTATATTTTCACCCAGCAATGATGCAGAAATGTCTGTGTACTCCAGTGTTATTGTAGTCGGGCAGCGTTTACGGGTTTGACTTTCAACTCAGCATGGCAGGACGTCTAGAAGCAATTATAACCAGCACCTGCTCTGTCTGTGCGGTGGGCAGGCAGTGACGGATCCCCAGCTTCCAGAACACTAGTGCCCCCTCCCAGCTCAGGATAATGACGGTGACACTCGGCCTCCTTGTTGTCTGGGGGAGCTCTAGGAGCTCTCCTCTGAAACCTCATATTATTGGCATTTCTTTGAGTGAACACATCAAATTAGTGACTGTAAAGGAAGGTGTAGGAGATGATTATTGGTGACAAGACAAGCCTCAACCACTTCCAGAGAGCATGTCTCCTAAGTGCAAAGTATGGAGAGGGAGGAAACAATTGACCACAAATGGAACAGGCTCTGAGTCTCGCCACACAATGTATGTGCATGGTCACTGAGACGCCAACATTATGGCTGGAGGACGGATATGGTTTGTGCAGCCGTGATTGCCATCCAGAACGTGCCGTGCTATTGTGAAAAACGATTTTTTTATTCTGAGCAAATCTCTGCTTCCACTTGCTTTAATGCTTCGCCAGAGAGCCAGGGACTCTGGGAGGGGTGGGGACGCACAGGGCTGGGCTGACCTCAGGAACTCATGTGTAAAGGGCTTTTTCTCACTTGGAAGCAGGCTGGGTTCACAGCTGTTCTTTCTGGTAAAGCTTGTTTCTGAACCTTGCCACGTCTGAGTCCGAAGAGGGAAATGAAGGTGACAAATGCTGCGAGGAGCCCTGGGCACATCTTGGCTATGGTCCTGCTTAAGTCTGTTTCATTTGAATCCCAGTTTTACCTTTCCTCCTTTCTGGGTTCCGAAGCATCAGATGGGTGCCAAACGCTTCCACGGACAACTAAAGCTGAACAAGGTGCAGGCAGATGAAGAGCAACGGGAGGTTGGTGTTTGGGAGAATGAATACTTGGGCTTCCTAGGCCAGTCCAGCTGGTGGTTAGAGCCCTGTTTCAGATTCCACTGAAATCTCCTAGTGTCCAAGGACCAAGTGGCTCCTAAGTCCAGAATTTCTGTTACATGTCTCACCAAGGAGAAGCTGGGCCAAAATGCATTGAAGAATAAAGCAGGAGCTTGGCTTGTGAATCCACTCTCTGATTCTGAAATTTCAAAGGCTCCGTGCACAGACATTTCAACACTGAAAGCACAGCAGGGAATATCAAAGACTTGGGCTTCCTCCTTGCCCCTCTTTTAGGGCTTTTATGGTTTTCCAAGGCGCCTCCCAGAGCCGAGTGTTGTATAGGTCATGTTTAAAAATGTCGTAGTTCTGAGGGACTTGCTGTTCTGCTTTCTTTTGCAAGGAGACCCGGTTTCTTGTCTTGTGGCCAAACACAGAGCACAGATGTCTGTGGGCCCCCTCCCTTTCCCCTGACCTTTGCTCTCTTCTCTGGATACCCTACTGACCTGTTCTCCCTTACAAGATCTGAACTGCTCACACACTTCGTTAAATTCTCATCCTAGCGAGAAGCATCCGAGCATCTTATTAGAGCCTGTATGAGTTCTGTTCTGGATGCCTATTTGTGTAACTTCAGGTCTCTGGCATGGAAACGTCCCATGCCCACAGACCCACACAGGTAATATAAACTCCAACAGTAGTTTAAGGTTTAAGGTGGTCACAGGGAACACTGGGGCCCGTGTCTCCTGGTGAACCCCTCAGGCTGTCTAAAGGGGCTAGTTCCATCTCAATGTAGCCATGCAGGAATGTAGACCGGTTAGGTAGCAAGACAAGGGGTTGTTCCTCTCCATGCTTAGGGGGCCCCCTACAGGAGGTTGGAAGCCAATGCGGGCTAAGCCCAAGCCAGGAGAGCTTAATTGATGCCTCCCAGCTGAAAGCCCTTACAAGGCTGGAATCTGGAGACCACCGCCCCTTCCCTTCAGCTGCTTCTCTGCCTTCCACTCAGCAGGGCTGAGTGTGCAGTGTCATGAGGGTGCCCGTGTTCAGTTTAGTGTAACGCCGGAACCTTCTTCTCTCATGTCTATAAACCCACTCGGATTACCACCCAGGCTTTGGTGTGAATTTCTTTCCAGTGTGTAGCCAAGGACCGAGACATTTCCCACCCGAGAAACCTAACAGACCCAGACTTACAATAAACCCATATTTGTATTTATAAGGCAAGAGGTGACCAGGTCTAGACAATAATGGTGAAGAGGGCCCTGGGTTTGAGAAAGATTCTGAAGTAGAATCCATAACCCTTAGAAATGTATTGGCCTTAGGGGAGGGGCAAAGAGGGCTGGATTGAGAAAGTCTCTGGCATCCAGTTCTGACTTGACTTCTGGATCCTGAATCCTTCAGGGCCATGACCTTGCCCTCCAGCCAGACCTTCCAATAGCCATCTTCTCAGAGCCTTGTTAAGTTCTCATAATACATTACACCTGCCATCCTGTGAGCAGCTACCAAACCCAGGCACTTTTTTCAAAGACAAGCTCGCTCTCTCTACCCCTAAGAGCAGGTAGTTTGGGGATGATGGATATGAGATACCACAGAAGACAAATCTGTTATCTTCCATGGTGCACAGAACATGCTGTCACAACCAGGACTCGTGACAATCCCTCAGTTTCCTAAATTGCTTCACTGCTACTTTTAATTAAGCCTCATTAGATTGTCATATCTTGATAAGAGGGATGACCCTGAACTAGATGCATAAATTAAAGCTATCCTCATCCTGTGCTTTTATATGAATGTGTTAATTATTTTTGTGATTAGGGAGAATAATGGAGGGATGGAGCAATACCAAACGGAGTTTGACAAAGTGTTGGTGTTTGCTGCGGCAAACGTGGTGCGTGTCAGACACAATCCGTCACCCAGTGAGTCTGCCATTAACACCAAGGGACAAAGGTAGGATTCCCTGTAATAAATAACCTTCCTCCCAGATGCTAATGGAGACCCAGCAGGACCCACTGTTGTGTTGTCGCAGTTGTACACGGGCCCTTAGAGGAGACAGAGCTGGTGTTTGAAACGAGTCTTGTTTGCCCCCAGTTGGCTCACACATTTGTTTTTTAAATGGCATAATCACTAACATTTAAACACAGGGTGATGTCACGTAACAATCTGCAGCTTCTGAGAAATGGAGAGGCCCGACTTTGCTGGTTGACAGTGCAGAGGGACTGGGGGAGCAGTCAGATATGGTGATCAGAGTTTGGAATCCTTGCTTTCCAAGTACATGTGTCAAGGAGTTCAAGGGTTCAGAAATTTAGGAGGGAAGTTCCAGAAGACAAGTTTGTGTGGTCGATAATAAACCAATATAGGGGTTGAGATTTCAATCTGTTGGCTATTTATTTTGTGCTTGGTAGCCAACCAGCCCAGAATTCCTGACCTCGCCGACCTGTGAAACAAGGACCATTCCAGAATGAAATAGAAGCAAGCACGGAAGCGAGGGCATCCATTACCCCGAATGCATAGGGGTCAGGAACTAAGTGCTTTCTGTAGAACAGCTCCAGAAGGCAGACCTTTGGCTGGAAAACCTGTTAGGGAGCTAGCATAGGGACTGGCAGGCTTATTACACATGCTCAGAGGTCCGAGCTACCGGCTCATGAAGCAGTGGCTCACTGCATGCTCAGCAGTTCAGGTTTCCAGCCAGGAGGGGGAGCTATGCCTGGGTGGGGCTGTACCTGCATTGGCTCACCTAGGCCAGGTGAATTCAATTCAACAATTCAGCCAATGGGGTCGACCCACGTCATCGACCACGCCTCCCTAACCGCTCATAAAACTCACGGGGATCCCAAACCAGGCCTCGCCGTGAGCTGTTTCTCGCGTGGAGCCATGGACCGAGGCACACCTGTCCCCGGAGAGGTCGAAAAGAAGCGGTGCTGTGTGATTTGAAGCTATGAGGTAAGCCGGCCCCAGGAGTGGGCCCTCCCATGTTGGTCTCACGGATTGGGGGCCCCTCTGGGCTCCTTTTACCTCACCACCCTCGGGAGAATTGTTGGGTTGAATTCACGGTGTTCGTCTTTGCGCCGTTTCTTGCTGGTGTCCGTCTTTGCGCCGTTTCTTGCTGGTGTCCGTCTTTGCGCCGTTTCTTGCTGGTGTCCGTCTTTGCGCCGTTTCTTGCTGGTGTGCGGGACTTGACGTGCCTGCTTTCCCAGGAACTCGCCTGCCTTCCCGGGCTGCATTTGTGAGGGGGCTGGGACGCTGCTGCCTGGAGGCTGGGAGGATTTTGACTCCAAAAGCCTTCTCGAGGCTCAGTGTATAAGGTTTATTTGGACGTGAAAACAGAATCAAAGATGCAATTAACGAAGTTTTAGAAGAAGGCTTTATTGAGAAGCTTGCGGGCAGGTTCAGCAACTCAGGGTATTGAGCTATTGAAGCCGCGCAGGGGGAAAAAATCCTGGCAGCGTTTTTATGCCCACTGCTGGCAGGCACAGCTCGGGAGGATCAAAGCTGGGGAGGATCTGCGCACACAGGTGCTTCAGAAGGGAGAAGGTCGTTAATCTTACCTATATGTCAGGGACGCGTGGAGTGACCATATCTTCAGAAAACATTCTGGCTTTGTGACGAGCTGGTTCCAGGAATTTGGGGTTGAGCTGGGGAGGGGAGGTCGGTTAGGGGTCAGCCTTGAGAGCTAAGATGGAGGTGCAGGACTCAAAATGGAGTCTGTTGTGCCAAGACTGGGAAACAGTGTTGTGCCGCGGCTCCGGCAAGCAGCAGGCCTGGGGGCGCCTGCGTCCACCCTGTTGGTTTGGGCAGGACTCTGGCTGGGTGGCCGGCTCCAGGCTGGCTTTCGGCTAGGCCGCAACCTGGGGCCTCCATTTTCCCAGCCACGTGACTCCACTCACAGGCAGAATGGCACCACCTGTGTCTGTTGTAGCTACACTCCATTCCCAGACAGCAAACCGCCCAGACTGCCGGAAAGTTCAGCAGAACAAGTTTCATTTCCTGCTCAGGGACCAGACCATCAGCTCTCTTGAGGGGAGACTGAGCGGCCCCCCAGTCTAATTTTCCAAAGGTTTTTATACTTTTGCAATGTGCAGGTGTGCAAGCAGGCAGAGCTCAGAAGCGGGGTATTGTGGTTAGCCATTCTTAGTTGAACCAAAACTGCTCTGGTCGTTCTCGAAAGCCTTCTGAACATCCATTTCCTTCTGTACGTTCCCTTGGGCTATGTCTGCACAGCCTAACTCCCCAGTATCAGCTAGTTCATTGGCAGTTCATAGCTAGTTTATTTACCATTCATAATGGCTTCTGAAAGCTCAAAATGACTTCTCTTGTCAAGGCTACTTAAGCTTTGCCCAGAGCTGCTATATACTCTCCTGTTCTTAGCCAAGTTCAAATCATTGAATCTTCGGTAGCCAGCCCAGTGTATGGTGGGCTCAGCACTAAGAGTTTTGTGGCTTGTACTTTCTGTGTAAGGAATGCCACTAGCTTATTGGTTATTACTGGGCCAAATGTGAGGCTTAGCAGGAGAAGGATTAGGGGCTGGCTAGGGCCGTTCATAGGGTAGTTAGCCAGGCTGACCAATTAAGTAGCTTTTCAAACCAATTGGTTCCTCCATTTCTTTTCTTGACTCTTTGTTCTAATCCTTTCCTAACCAGGGCTCATCTATCTTTATTGATTCCCGAATGCTTTGCATAGAATTAGTTTCTCCCAATGCTGTGCACAGCATTCCTTGTTTCCAAAAGAGCAAGTCAAGCCCGCGGCGGGTTTACAACACAACTGCTACAAGGGAGTCTAGGGATCTTTCTAAATGGGAGACAGGTTTTTTTTAATCCCTGTAGATCTAAAGCAATTTGCTGACTAAGAGTCTGATAGTTTAAGTTTCCTTGTATTAAAGCAACTGACCCGACTGCAGCTAATCCCATAATCCCAAGCCCTGTTACCAGTGGGACCAATACTGGGGCTCTTTGAACTCTTCCGGAAATTCCAAAGTTATCCCTACACCTCCTTCACCAGAACACAGGTACACTTGAGGAGTAACATGCACTAGCACACAAACACCCGGGGAAAAGAGACAGGGTGTTCATACTGTGGAACAAGTAAAGCAAGTACTCATTGGAGCAGATAACAAATTAGGATCAACATTTGGTTCAATGGGAACAGCTTGAAGGCAAAAATCTTGATATCTTGATATATTAAAGGGATACTTAGATGAATAAAAACACAGTCTTGCCCTTGCAAATCTTTTAAAGTGAGCTTAGACTTGAGTCCATACTAACATCACCTATAGACTGCTGCTTCGTGTAATCCTTTTTACTAACATTTCTAATTGGATTACACTCTGTACCAATAGTGCTATTTGTACCTGTGCCTACATAGTAAGGGGAAGCAGCGTTCAGACAAAGCCAACAATCAGCTGTGAGGTGAGGATTTGAGTTCATAAATTGGAATACAGCATCCCGAGAATCAAACACAGAACCTTGAGGTGGCTCCTGAATGAGAAGGGCCCTGTGAGTTGGGCTGGCAGTGAACGGGAAAGTTACTGGAGAGTCTGGAGGGTGCGGCAAAGGAATCTTAATGACACCAGCTGTGGCTCTTCAGGATTTATCCCGAGGTTTGGGCCTTTGTACGGATGGCAGGTTGCCATATTTTACTTTGCTGGATAGAAAAGGTTTCCCGGGATCTCTATCATTTACATAATGTTGAATTCCCCATGTTTTCCCGGTGAACCCAATAATGCTTGAATCCAATTCTTATTGGGTTATATTTGGAAACCATACACGTAGTGGGATCAAACCCTTCCGACTTGAGTCTCATTCTTGTAAAAATAATAGGGTCATCTTTAACAAGTTTCCACCCTGAAAATGATGGTTTCACAACCCCAAGCTGCGCAATGGTAATGTCCCTCCCCTTGGCAGTTAGGGAGTCCATGAGCCGGGCATATATAGACATGGTTTGTTTGGAGCCTTCTTTCTATAGAGGGTATTCCGCACCAATAGGACGGGATTCGAGTATAGGTCCCATTGTGCCCTTTACCTTTAAAGGATCCAGAATGCCAATTCTTTCCTAGCAAATCAAACAAATCAAAATGAAAACAGGGGGTCATACCCAGTATAAGAGGTTACATATTCACTGCTGGAGGTTAGAATAGCAGTCCACAGATGTGTTTGTGCTTGGGGGAAACACTGGGTGTTGTCAGCAATACTCAGAGAAAAACAATTAAGTTCTGTAAAGCCTTAATTTTGAGGGATTTTCCGTCTTCTGGGTGTCCATCTTTCCAGGATATGCTCAGGGAGGGCTCTTTTTTTTACTTATGACTGAGGAATCCACGGCCCCCTACCCACTATTTTAACTGCAGTTGGTGTTGTAAGTATCACTTGGTATGGGCCAGTCCACCTAGGTTCTAAGGTGTCAGGTTGGTGCTTCTTTACCCATGTCCAGTTTCCTGGTTGCACGTTGTTGACTGCCTGTTCCCTTTCCCTTGGTTAGGCCCAAAATGAAGGTGTCAGAGCAGATGATTTGTCTCTCACCTGTTGCACAGCCTGCAGGCACTCGATGAGGGAATGATTAGTGACTTCCATTATTTCTACTTCTTTCAATCTTGGGAGGATTTGGGGAAGGTCTGCCAAACATAAATTCAAATGGGGACATGCTTTTCACATAGGGAGTGCATCAGACTTGAAGTAGGGCAAAAGGTAAAGTAAGGATCAACCCAGTTCTCGCCAGGTCCTAAATGCAACTTAACGAACAATTCATTTAGGGTTCTGTTTATTTTTTCTACTTGCCCTGAAGAGCTTCCAGTTACTATTTAGAAGCATTGCTAAGACTTTAGTAATTTGAGCAATAAATGTTGGCCCATTGTTGGACCCCAAGGTGGTGGGAAGGCCAAATCTAGGGACAATTTTAGTTACTAATAATTTACACACAGTGGCAGCAGTTTCCTTCTTGGTTGGGAAGGCTTCCACCCATCCAGAACAGGTGTCTACGAACACCAGCAAATGTCGGTAGTCATACTTTCTAAATTTGATATCCATAAAGTCCACCTCCCAGAATTCTCCAGGACTACTACCTCAAGCTCGTGGTTGGGGTTGCTCCTTTTCTTTCTAGGGTTGTTTACCCGAGCACAGTGCAATCAACGGTGGGTGACATCTGCCACCCAGTGTCCAAGCCTGGGTATGTAAAAGTGCCTGAGAAGCAACTGAGACAGTTTAGAGAGGATCCCAAATGCATACCTTCATGTAGTCCTTGAGTCAGATCTCTCCCAGAGCTTCTGGCATGAATCTTCTTCCATCAGGATGGAGCAGCCACCCTGGATGCTCCCAGCCTTTTTGGCAGGGCAGCTCTTGGCTTATCTTTAGATCATTTTCTGAGTATGTAGGTTGTGGCTGTAACACTGGGGATGGCATGGTCACAGCCACTACCTTGGGGATTTGTGGTATAGTCCTGGCATTAGAGATCCACCGGTCCGGGGGACTGGTTAGGAGTGGTTCAACCATAGGTCCCCCTACCACAGCAATATCCTGTCCCAGTGTAAGCTTCCTAGCTTCTATGACTAGGATGGCCATGGCAGCCACAGCTCGCATGCAGCTCAGCCATCCTGCAGCTACAGAGTCCAGTTTCTTTGAAAGATAGGTCACAGGTCTCTTCCATGGCCGCAAGTTCTCAGTTAGCACTTCTTTTGCTGTGCCTCTGGCCTCACATAGACAATTGGAAGGGCTTTACTTTGTCTAGTAGGGCAAGGGAGGTTGCCCATATGAGCGACTTTTTAAAGGATTCAAACGCTTGTTGTTCTACTTCAGTCCATTTAAGTTCTTTTTCCTTTCCCCAGTACTTGCATATAGGGGTTTCGTTGTTTTTTGCAAATCCCAAATTCCACAATGGACAGTACCCCACAGTTCCTAGAAACTCTTGCAACTGCTTCTTCGTCTCAGGGACTGAGATTTTGAGGATCGCCTCAGTGCGGCTGGGGGACAAGGTCCGTTTTCCCTCCTCCAGTTGGTAGCCTAGGTATACAGCTTTATGGACACACAGTTGAGCCTTTCTTGCAGATACCCTGTACCCCAATGGGCCAAGGACTATTATCAGGTCCTTGGTAGCCCGTTGGCATTCCTCCAGGGTTTCGGAGGCCAGGAGGAGGTCATCTGCATACTGGAGCAAGGTGGTTTGGGGGTGTTCCTCCTTGTGTCCCTGTAAGTCTTCACTGGGTTGATGTGCAGGGGACACGGGTATGGAGAACAAAGCATCTTTAAGTTCAAAACAGTATAACAAATTCAGTTTGATGGGATAGTACTCAGGAGGATCTCAGGGTTTGGCACGTGGGGTGGCCAGTTTCTATCCTCTCATTTGCCTCTCTGAGATCCTGCACCGGTTGGAAGTCCTCAGTTCCCGGCTTCTGCATGGGCAGCAGGGGAGCATTCCATGTGGACTTGCAGAGGACCCAAATGCCTGTCCTCTTTAGTCTGCAAATGGGAACAGAAATACCCACTTTTGCTATCCAGGGAGTAGGGTTAGCTTGACACACCAGTGTAGCTGAGCTCAGAAGTTGTACGACCCCAGGCACCTGAAGTTCAGAAAGGTCTGGCAGGTTGTTCTCTGCCCAAACAAAAGGAATATCTTTTAGTGATTTATCAAGAAGTTCCTTTGAGGAGGTCTCTTCTGCTCCTTGATAAAACACATATCACTCTGACATTGGAGTGGTGAGCAAAACTTTTGGCTTTTCAAGTTCAAGGGTTAAGGTGGTTGTAGCAGATGAGAAAGTAATTATGGCTGCCATTTTTCATAATAAGTCACGATCAATTAGGGGAAAGGGGCATTGAGGCATTACCAGGGTGAGCGTGTAACTGTCTCTTGTGCTAAATCTGTTATTCTGGCCGTTGTCCATGGGTGTGCTTGGGTCTGCCCTGGGGCCCCTGTAATGAAAGCCTTTCCTTTTGACAAGGCACCTGTAGTCTTTTCTGAAACCAAGAAGGTGACCCCTTTGTCCACCTAGAAATTTACATGCTGGCTCCCTACATGGAGAGTGAGCATGGGCTCTTTGGGGTCAAGTGAAACAGAGCCTGGACACCTTTATTCAGCTTTGAGCATTATTGTCTGTAGCTTCGATTTTTCTAGGCGAGGACTAGGCCCGTTCTCTCTAGTGGTGGCTCGTCCGCCTCTCCTGGGCTTTTCAAGGCACTGATTTTTCCAATGTCACTGTTTTGTATAGTAGGTACATGGATACTTCCTCAGGACTAGGCGAGTGAGAAGCGGGGTATTAGGGTTAGCCATTCTTAGTTGAACCAAAACTGCTCTGGTCGTTCTCGCAAGCCTTCTGAACACCCATTTCCTTCATGACATTCCCTTGGGCGACGTCTGCACAGCCTACCTCCCCAATATCAGCTAGTTCATTTACACATCCTAGCTACTTTATTTTCTTTTCATGGTGGCTTCTGTCAGCCCCAAATGGCTTCACTCTTGTCAAAGCTGTTTCAGCTTTTCCCAGAGATCCTACACAGTCGCCATTGTAGTCGAGAGGTAACAGGATCTGTGACCATGGCCAAGATGGCACCCACCAGTCCACATGTGGAAGGGCGCTGCCTAGGGAGCTGGGTGAAGAGGCCTGGGAGTTAGCCCTGCCTGGTCCCGGGAGCCCAAAGTTTCCCTTTTCCCCTCCATTCCCTTTGCCTTTCTCCTGGTTTTTCAAACAAGCTGCTCTAGCCCTATAACGCCAAGCACAAAATTGTCATAATTCTTAATGAAAACGTATCTGGTACCCAAATTATAAATGTGACAATTTGGTCACATTTCAAAAACACTGAAAATTTTATGCTTTTAAAATATATTTTGAATGTCATATATATTGATAACTACGAAATTAAATAATAAAAACCAAAAAAAATATTTCCAAAATTTAAAACTTGAGGCGTTATAGGGCTAGTGTTCTTCCAGATTTGGTTTGTTCCTTCTTACAGGCTGCTTTTCCGTGGCCCAGGCTTAGGCCAATGGCGTTCGGAAGCCTAGGCGGAGTCACTGTTATTTAGGCTTTCAGCGATGCTGCTTCAGGCACTTTTGGGGACAGCTCTTACTTAATACACAGCTCCTCTGCCATGATGTTCCAGCCAGAAATTCCAATTTCCCTTAAGGTTCCCTGAGCTGCCACGTGTCCCTTCCCTTGAGAGATTTGAGCATCAGCCCCGCCAGCAGGCGTCTTGGAGGGCCTTGGGGCCATCCCAAGCAGTGGTCCTCCTAGCCTGTTGTCCAGAAAAATGGTTGGACCTAAAGGTCGCCCTCGGCGACTAGTCCTTGACCCCTTCCCTCGGGCTGAGGCATGAGATTCAGGGCAACCCAGGGGTGTGCTCTCAAGTGGGGGTTATTGACCTGGAGGCAGCAAGCTGTCAATCGCCTCCTTGTTTTGTGCTTTCTAGATGGGACTTAGCAGCTTGATGCTCAGGAATTGCCCCCTTGCATGAATCGTGTCCAATTGGGATAGAGTTGATACAGAGAGGCTGGGCAAACAAAAGCTGATAGATTCACTTTGCAACTCTATTTGGCCACAGTATCGTTTTGAGAAAGGAGAATGGTGGGCAGAGAAGGGTACGCTTTCCCTTCCAACCGTGATTCACCGGGAACAGTTCGGTAGAGTGCCGGGAAAGTGGGCGGAGATGCCAGAACTTAGAGCATTTCTCCTCTCGAGGAGCAGTAGGAGACCTTCATCCCCAGTGCACCCAGGAACCCCTAAGGCTGGCGTCCTCAAACTGTGGTCCATGGGGCACATGTGGCGCGATGCCATTTATCCCACCCTCGGGGTGTTTTTGCTGCCACTGCCTGTCCTGCTTAGCAGCCGACTCGTGCAGTGTGCATAGGAATTTGTCCATAGGTTTTTTGAAAACCATAGTCTGGCCCTCCAACGGTCGGAGAGACAATGAACTGGCCCCCTGTGTAAACAATTTGAGGACTCCTGCCCTAAGGGATCCTGGACTTCAGGTCACTATTGTCCCACCCCTGAACCCTCCCTGAACATTCTACCCCTAGTAGAGGCACCAGGGGCATTTGGTCCCCGGGTAACTTACAAGCCTTTTACTCAAATGGAACCCGAGAAAATTAAAAATGACACAGGCAGTTACTGTACTTTTGATCCCTGTTGAATCCGCCTGTAGCATCCCAATATTACAATTTAACCCTATAACACCGAGCATGACCTTTCCCTAACATTTAATCAAATGAATATAAATGTATATATATTGATAACTATGAAAGTAATGAATCAAAACGAAATTTTTTTTGCCCCAAAATTTAAAAGTGAGGCGTTATAGGGTTAAAAAGAAGGATGGTTCTTATCAGAGGGGCCAATGCCTTAGGATCATAAGTGAAGCGGTGATCCCACTGCACCCAGTAGTGCCCAAACCCTGGACCCCGCTAGGGGAAATTGTGAATGCTTTTACCCCTGTGCCGGTAATTAGAATGAACAAACACACACGCCTGATAATCCTAAGATTTTTTACTTACTTCCTGTGATACTCACCTACTTTCAAGGGCACTCCCACCTCACAATCCTAGCCTTGTCTCAGTTAAACTGTTCACCCTTTTGTGCGTTTGTTGGTTTCTCCAGAAGTTCTCAAGTTACCAAAGCCCCTAATCCAATTGTGCCAACTCCAGGACCACCATCTCCTGGACCACTTCAACCTTATCCAATCTAGTGCTGAATGGACAACCCCTCCCAGCAGAGCAGGAAGGGTGTGGACCCAAAGCCCCACTTCGCCCCTTCTGCCAGCAGGAAGTAGCTAGAGATGTCGTCGCCCAGTACCCCAAAGATTTGGGTCCACATCTCTTCAGGATGGAAATGTTAGGTAGCTAGCATAGGGACTGGGGTGTCCATTACACATGCTCAGATGGCCCAGTTAGCGGCCCAGGAAGGAGTGGCACACTGTGCGTGCTCAAAGGTCCAGGTTTCCGGCCAGGAAGGGCAGGTCCACCTGGGTGGGCGCTGCACCTGCATCGACCCACCTAGGCCAAGTATATACAATTCAGCCACTAGGATCGACCAGGGTTGCCCACCACACCTCCCTAACGCTCCTAAACCTCCCTTGGATCACAAACCAGGCTTTGGCATGAATTCTTTCTCACGCGGAACCAAGGACCGAGGGATATCTGTCCCCAGAGAGATCTGACCAACCCAGGGAAGCTCTTTGGAGGCAGCAGGAGTGGACGTGAGTGGCTGGTGGATACTGTTCAGATGCATGGCTTTCTGCTTGGAAGGGTTTTTAGTCTCGGCTGACAGGATCAGTGGAGGTAGTATGTCTGGATCACATAGTTTCCATGTCCACAAATGAGCTGCCCATTCCAAAGTCCTGACACTGCCTTTGGAAAACACTGTGCTTTGGAATGTCACTCCTTGCAGAGGGCAGTGGGAGGGCCTGGGACCCAGGTATGCTGCCCCTTGCTCCCAGTTGCCGGATTCTGGATCCTGATTATATCTCTCACAGGATCAGTTAGTGGGCTTGTTGTCTGCCTCAAGGTTTGTTTACCGAGGTCCTCCAGCTAGGTGGTGGTGTGTGTGCATGAGCAGAGGCTTCCTGCCAATCCCCCATGAGTTGAAGAGCTGTCCTGGTGTGGGCTCCGTGAAAGAGGTGCCCCAGACAGCAGGACTACACAAGAGGGTGGGCCCTGCAGGAACCGGAGGGCCATTCCCCCTGTGGAATGACCTCAGAGCCCCGCCTCTCTCACTGTCCAGCTGCCGGGGCTGTGGACCCTAAGCTTCATGCCCCACACAGGAATAGACACAGGGTGAGGCGACTGCAGCACCTGCTTTTGCTGGTCTAATCCAGCCTGAGATCATCCTAGCATCAACCCTCTGCCAGGGTCTTTTTTTCTCTCCTTTTATAGGGGCTCATACAACAATAACCACAATACGTGCAAACATCACTGATATAAGGCACATTTGTACATTCATTGCCCTCATTATTCTCAAAATATCTTCTCTCCACCCAAGCCCCTGGCCTCAGCTCCTCATGCCCCCCGCCCCCATTATCACTACCCCTCCTCATCAATCCTTCATTATTTACTAATTATTATTTTGTCATATCTTGCACTGTCTGATGTCCCCCTTCACCCCCTTTTCTTTTGAGGTTTTATGTAGATCCTTGTCATCGGTTCCCCGGTGCCAGCCTACCCTCCCTCCACCCTCCCAGCATCCCCATTCATAGCACTGGTCCTAAAGGGCTCATCCACCTTGAATTCCCTGTGTGTCTAGTTCCTATCTGTCCCAGTGAACATTCTCTGGTCTAGTCAGATTTGTAAGTTATAATTGGGATCTTGATAGTGAGGGGAGAGGAAGCATTGAGGAGCTAGAGGAAAGTTGTGTTTCACCGTTGCTGTCTAGTACCCTGTGTAGGCATGTCTCTTCCCCAAGACCTTACTTAAGGGAATGTCCAGTGTACTGCAAATGGGCTTTGGCTCTCTACCCAGCATTCCCTGCTCATTCGCAATGAGATTTTTTTGTGCTGATGATGCCTGATCCCTTTGATACCTCGTGATCGCACAGGCTGGTATGCTTATTCCATGTGGGCTCTGTTGTTTCTGAGCTACATGGCCGCTTGCTTACCCTTCAGGCCTTTAAAATGACCTCAGACGCCATATCTTTTGATAGCAGGGCACCATCAGCTTTCTTGACCACATTTGCTTATGCAACCGCTTAGACATCAGGGAACGTGTCGGGAAGGTGAGCATCATAGAATGCCAATGTAATAGAACAAGGTATTCTTGCAATGAGAGAGTCCTTGAGTGGAGGCCCAAAGGCCATCTGCTACCTTAATAGGAAACCTATAAAGATATGGACATAGGTGTATTTCCCCATGCTCACAGATAAATATATTTACATCTGTGCGTGCCTTTCTTTAGACCTGTATAACTGGCCCGTGCTTCCTAGGTCGCTCTGCTATTCCCTTTCATTTCCCTCTTGTGCCCACTGCCATGCTCAGTCTTCATTTGGGTTTCAGTAAATCCTCTTGGTTCCTTCACCCTTGATCACGCCCTACCAGGATTCCTACATCGCCCTCACCACGGATTTGCATCCACTTGTTGTTCCCTTGTCTCTGGGTTTCTTGACATCACTCCCTTTCCCCCCAACTCCCTCTTTCCCGTGGCCCTCCCGCGAAGCGTTGGTCCCCTTTTTCTCTCCGGCAGATTGTGCATCCTGCATCTCATTTTAGACATACAGTAGAGGTAATAACATGCACAAACACAAGACAGAGCGAAAGCAAGCACCAAAAGAAAGGAAATAGCCAAAATCCAATGACCATCAAAGAAAACACAACTCTCAAAAAAGGAAAGCTCGTAGTTAGTTCACGGAATGTTTGTTGGCCCTTAGCAGTGTTTTCCAGTCCAGTCTGTGCGGGCACCAAGTCCTGCCCCCAAAGTCCTCCTTTGGCATTCCCTGGGGACCTTGTTGCTCCACCTCCTTACTCTTCTGCTGCACCCCCTTAGTGCTATGCCTCGGTGTGGCGGGATCCGTTCCCGCACTGTGTCTCAGGTGTTGTCCCTTCTAGGGCTATGAGTCTTTGAGGGACGTCGTGTCTCATCTTGGGCTGGCCATGTGGTCTTCTGTGTGGACTGTCTTCTCTGAGTGGGAACATCATCCTCAAGGCCTGGTGGGCCAGGATGTGCTCCATTCTCCCCTCCTCCCCCTTCGTCTGCTCCGTATTCTCCATCAGATATGTCCCTCTCCCAGAGCTGCAGATATGGTGCCATCCTACGAAAAAACATATTTGGGTGTGGGAGATGGGCATGGGTGGGGGGAGGATCTGCTCAGATCTTTCGAGGGTCCAGGAGAGGGTGACTGCTCAGCTGGGCACAGGCATATGGGGCTCTGAGCTCTGGCCTCAGACACTGGTTGGGAATGTGGCTTTGTTGTTAACCAGTTGTGTTCCAGTTGGTCAGTACCTGTGTCTTTTTGAGTGAGTTTTCTCATCTGGAAAGTAAAGGTATTCCAGGGTCTAGTGTCCCATGTCACTAAGTGATCAAGAGGGGTTAACCCGAACCTGATTCAAACCATGTGGACATGTCAGGCGCATTCTAGATCTGGGGTGACGATTCAGAGTCCAGGACAATGATAATGTCCAAGAGGTGATATAGGTGGCTTCGTATTGATACGGGAAGCCCACTGTGGAGCTTTTGTCCTTCCGCTGATGGCCACTTCAACTCCTGCTAAAAGAGTTTCACTGGCTCAACAGCCGAACCGGGAGCCAGTGCCATGAAAACCATGTGGCTAACTGGGACATAGGGAAGAGAGACATTTTTTACCTTGATGGCTTGGGAAGCCCCCCAATCTCCATGCAAACCTTCTGGTGTGAGTACTTTGGAAGCAATCATAGGCTGACAGTAATTCCGATCTTTCCTTTGACAATGTGTCCGTTCTCTTTTTTGAACCTGAGAAGATGGCCCCTGTGTCCTCCAAGACATTTCCTGGCTGGCCCCCAACTTGGACAGTTAGCACGGGATCCTGGGGGCCAGTGAAACAGAGCCCTGAGACATTCCTTCAGCTTCCTCAAGCGTTATTGTCTCTCACTTGGGTTTTTCTAGGCGAGGACGAGGCCCGTCCTCTCTAGTGGAGGTTTGTCCGTCTCTCCTGGAGTTTTCAATGCAATGTTTTTTCCAATGTCTGTCTCTTCTGTAGTAGGCACCTGGATCCTTCCTTCCTCAGGGCTTGGCGGTGCCACAGGTCAGTCTCTCCGTGAGTGGGCCATGATCTCTTTTTCTGAGTCTCTGTTGTGTCTCATGGCAATTCCTAGTATTTTAGCTATTTCTTTGTCTCTGTCGTGGTAGGGTCATCTGTGTTGTGATACACCCAATAAGACACTTCTACCAAATCACGAAGCTTGTTTCCTTCAAATGCTTCCCATTTCTTTTTCATGTCTGAGGCAGGCTGAGTAATAAAGGCAATACTTATTTCCCTCTTGTTCTCAGGGGCCTCTGGGTCCTTTGGGGTACAAAGAACGCAGGCTTCCATCAGCCACTCTAAAAAGGCAGGCAGGCAGGCAGGCAGACATTCGCTTGTAGGCGCCTGAAAATTCTCACTGACCTTAGATAAATGCATAGGTTTCCTAGTTGTCCTGCGGAGGCCCTGCAAGAGAGACTGGTGATACCTGGCTAAGCCCTCGGGTCCTTACTGGGTGTTTGGGTCCCACATTATTCGTGGAGTGGTAAAAAGAGTTTCTCTCCACTGGGGAGTGCCCGCTGGCTGACCATCAGTTCTATTGACTGCTTTCTGGGCCTCTCTCTGGAAGGGCTCGCATTCCTCTGCTGTGAACAGCACCTGAAGAAATGGCTGGCACTTGTCTGAGGTGGGCTGATGCATGTGGAAAAGCTAGTCTAGCAAAGAAATCAGACCTTATGGTTTCTCAGACAGGGGGTTTTGTTTATTCCAATTATGCAATCCTGGGGGAAAAATGGGACATAGACCCAAAGAGGGACTCTTGGGTTTTCCCCAGGTGTTTGGGCTGCTTGGCTTAAGAAGAGAATGCTGCTGACCAGTGATCCTT
>NW_027458391.1:0-45385 GCF_050624435.1 Tenrec ecaudatus
CTAGGCCTTAGGCTCCCCTAGGCTAAGGCTAGGGCTCCCCTAGCCTTCAGCCTAGGGCACCCCTAGGCCTTAGGCTCCCCTAGGCTAAGGCTAGGGCTCCCCTAGCCTTCAGCCTAGGGCACCCCTAGGCCTTAGGCTCCCCTAGGCTAAGGCTAGGGCTCCCCTAGCCTTCAGCCTAGGGCACCCCTAGGCCTTAGGCTCCCCTAGGCTAAGGCTAGGGCTCCCCTAGCCTTCAGCCTAGGGCACCCCTAGGCCTTAGGCTCCCCTAGGCTAAGGCTAGGGCTCCCCTAGCCTTCAGCCTAGGGCACCCCTAGGCCTTAGGCTCCCCTAGGCTAAGGCTAGGGCTCCCCTAGCCTTCAGCCTAGGGCACCCCTAGGCCTTAGGCTCCCCTAGGCTAAGGCTAGGGCTCCCCTAGCCTTCAGCCTAGGGCACCCCTAGGCCTTAGGCTCCCCTAGGCTAAGGCTAGGGCTCCCCTAGCCTTCAGCCTAGGGCACCCCTAGGCCTTAGGCTCCCCTAGGCTAAGGCTAGGGCTCCCCTAGCCTTCAGCCTAGGGCACCCCTAGGCCTTAGGCTCCCCTAGGCTAAGGCTAGGGCTCCCCTAGCCTTCAGCCTAGGGCACCCCTAGGCCTTAGGCTCCCCTAGGCTAAGGCTAGGGCTCCCCTAGCCTTCAGCCTAGGGCACCCCTAGGCCTTAGGCTCCCCTAGGCTAAGGCTAGGGCTCCCCTAGCCTTCAGCCTAGGGCACCCCTAGGCCTTAGGCTCCCCTAGGCTAAGGCTAGGGCTCCCCTAGCCTTCAGCCTAGGGCACCCCTAGGCCTTAGGCTCCCCTAGGCTAAGGCTAGGGCTCCCCTAGCCTTCAGCCTAGGGCACCCCTAGGCCTTAGGCTCCCCTAGGCTAAGGCTAGGGCTCCCCTAGCCTTCAGCCTAGGGCACCCCTAGGCCTTAGGCTCCCCTAGGCTAAGGCTAGGGCTCCCCTAGCCTTCAGCCTAGGGCACCCCTAGGCCTTAGGCTCCCCTAGGCTAAGGCTAGGGCTCCCCTAGCCTTCAGCCTAGGGCACCCCTAGGCCTTAGGCTCCCCTAGGCTAAGGCTAGGGCTCCCCTAGCCTTCAGCCTAGGGCACCCCTAGGCCTTAGGCTCCCCTAGGCTAAGGCTAGGGCTCCCCTAGCCTTCAGCCTAGGGCACCCCTAGGCCTTAGGCTCCCCTAGGCTAAGGCTAGGGCTCCCTAGCCTTCAGCCTAGGGCACCCCTAGGCCTTAGGCTCCCCTAGGCTAAGGCTAGGGCTCCCCTAGCCTTCAGCCTAGGGCACCCCTAGGCCTTAGGCTCCCCTAGGCTAAGGCTAGGGCTCCCCTAGCCTTCAGCCTAGGGCACCCCTAGGCCTTAGGCTCCCCTAGGCTAAGGCTAGGGCTCCCCTAGCCTTCAGCCTAGGGCACCCCTAGGCCTTAGGCTCCCCTAGGCTAAGGCTAGGGCTCCCCTAGCCTTCAGCCTAGGGCACCCCTAGGCCTTAGGCTCCCCTAGGCTAAGGCTAGGGCTCCCCTAGCCTTCAGCCTAGGGCACCCCTAGGCCTTAGGCTCCCCTAGGCTAAGGCTAGGGCTCCCCTAGCCTTCAGCCCCCCAAGCCTTCATAGGCCTAGGGCACCCCTAGGCTTGAGGCTCCCCCTAGGCTAAGGCTAGGGCTCCCCCTAGGCCTTCAGGCTAGGCCCCTAGGCCTGGGCTCCCCTAGGCTAAGGCTAGGGCTTCCCCCTAGCCTTCAGGCTAGCACCCCTAGGCCTTAGGCTCCCCTAGCTAAGGCTTAGGGCTCCCCTAGCCTTCAGGCTAGGGCACCCCTAGGCCTTAGGCTCCCCTAGGCTAAGGCTAGGGCTCCCCTAGCCTTCAGGCTAGGGCACCCCTAGGCCTTAGGCTCCCCTAGGCTAAGGCTAGGCTCCCCTAGCCTTCAGGCTAGGGCACCCCTAGGCCTTAGGCTCCCCTAGGCTAAGGCTAGGGCTCCCCTAGCCTTCAGGCTAGGGCACCCCTAGGCCTTAGGCTCCCCTAGGCTAAGGCTAGGGCTCCCCTAGCCTTCAGGCTAGGGCACCCCTAGGCCTTAGGCTCCCCTAGGCTAAGGCTAGGGCTCCCCTAGCCTTCAGGCTAGGGCACCCCTAGGCCTTAGGCTCCCCTAGGCTAAGGCTAGGGCTCCCCTAGCCTTCAGGCTAGGGCACCCTAGGCCTTAGGCTCCCCTAGGCTAAGGCTAGGGCTCCCCTAGCCTTCAGGCTAGGGCACCCCTAGGCCTTAGGCTCCCCTAGGCTAAGGCTAGGGCTCCCCTAGCCTTCAGGCTAGGGCACCCCTAGGCCTTAGGCTCCCCTAGGCTAAGGCTAGGGCTCCCCTAGCCTTCAGGCTAGGGCACCCCTAGGCCTTAGGCTCCCCTAGGCTAAGGCTAGGGCTCCCCTAGCCTTCAGGCTAGGGCACCCCTAGGCCTTAGGCTCCCCTAGGCTAAGGCTAGGGCTCCCTAGCCTTCAGGCTAGGGCACCCCTAGGCCTTAGGCTCCCCTAGGCTAAGGCTAGGGCTCCCCTAGCCTTCAGGCTAGGGCACCCCTAGGCCTTAGGCTCCCCTAGGCTAAGGCTAGGGCTCCCCTAGCCTTCAGGCTAGGGCACCCCTAGGCCTTAGGCTCCCCTAGGCTAAGGCTAGGGCTCCCCTAGCCTTCAGGCTAGGGCACCCCTAGGCCTTAGGCTCCCCTAGGCTAAGGCTAGGGCTCCCCTAGCCTTCAGGCTAGGGCACCCCTAGGCCTTAGGCTCCCCTAGGCTAAGGCTAGGGCTCCCTAGCCTTCAGGCTAGGGCACCCCTAGGCCTTAGGCTCCCCTAGGCTAAGGCTAGGGCTCCCTAGCCTTCAGGCTAGGGCACCCCTAGGCCTTAGGCTCCCCTAGGCTAAGGCTAGGGCTCCCCTAGCCTTCAGGCTAGGGCACCCCTAGGCCTTAGGCTCCCCTAGGCTAAGGCTAGGGCTCCCCTAGCCTTCAGGCTAGGGCACCCCTAGGCCTTAGGCTCCCCTAGGCTAAGGCTAGGGCTCCCCTAGCCTTCAGGCTAGGGCACCCCTAGGCCTTAGGCTCCCCTAGGCTAAGGCTAGGGCTCCCCTAGCCTTCAGGCTAGGGCACCCCTAGGCCTTAGGCTCCCCTAGGCTAAGGCTAGGGCTCCCCTAGCCTTCAGGCTAGGGCACCCCTAGGCCTTAGGCTCCCCTAGGCTAAGGCTAGGGCTCCCCTAGCCTTCAGGCTAGGGCACCCCTAGGCCTTAGGCTCCCCTAGGCTAAGGCTAGGGCTCCCCTAGCCTTCAGGCTAGGGCACCCCTAGGCCTTAGGCTCCCCTAGGCTAAGGCTAGGGCTCCCCTACCTTCAGGCTAGGGCACCCCTAGGCCTTAGGCTCCCCTAGGCTAAGGCTAGGGCTCCCCTAGCCTTCAGGCTAGGGCACCCCTAGGCCTTAGGCTCCCCTAGGCTAAGGCTAGGGCTCCCCTAGCCTTCAGGCTAGGGCACCCCTAGGCCTTAGGCTCCCCTAGGCTAAGGCTAGGGCTCCCCTAGCCTTCAGGCTAGGGCACCCCTAGGCCTTAGGCTCCCCTAGGCTAAGGCTAGGGCTCCCCTAGCCTTCAGGCTAGGGCACCCCTAGGCCTTAGGCTCCCCTAGGCTAAGGCTAGGGCTCCCCTAGCCTTCAGGCTAGGGCACCCCTAGGCCTTAGGCTCCCCTAGGCTAAGGCTAGGGCTCCCCTAGCCTTCAGGCTAGGGCACCCCTAGGCCTTAGGCTCCCCTAGGCTAAGGCTAGGGCTCCCCTAGCCTTCAGGCTAGGGCACCCCTAGGCCTTAGGCTCCCCTAGGCTAAGGCTAGGGCTCCCCTAGCCTTCAGGCTAGGGCACCCCTAGGCCTTAGGCTCCCCTAGGCTAAGGCTAGGGCTCCCCTAGCCTTCAGGCTAGGGCACCCCTAGGCCTTAGGCTCCCCTAGGCTAAGGCTAGGGCTCCCCTAGCCTTCAGGCTAGGGCACCCCTAGGCCTTAGGCTCCCCTAGGCTAAGGCTAGGGCTCCCCTAGCCTTCAGGCTAGGGCACCCCTAGGCCTTAGGCTCCCCTAGGCTAAGGCTAGGGCTCCCCTAGCCTTCAGGCTAGGGCACCCCTAGGCCTTAGGCTCCCCTAGGCTAAGGCTAGGGCTCCCCTAGCCTTCAGGCTAGGGCACCCCTAGGCCTTAGGCTCCCCTAGGCTAAGGCTAGGGCTCCCCTAGCCTTCAGGCTAGGGCACCCCTAGCCTTAGGCTCCCCTAGGCTAAGGCTAGGGCTCCCCTAGCCTTCAGGCTAGGGCACCCCTAGGCCTTAGGCTCCCCTAGGCTAAGGCTAGGGCTCCCCTAGCCTTCAGGCTAGGGCACCCCTAGGCCTTAGGCTCCCCTAGGCTAAGGCTAGGGCTCCCCTAGCCTTCAGGCTAGGGCACCCCTAGGCCTTAGGCTCCCCTAGGCTAAGGCTAGGGCTCCCCTAGCCTTCAGGCTAGGGCACCCCTAGGCCTTAGGCTCCCCTAGGCTAAGGCTAGGGCTCCCCTAGCCTTCAGGCTAGGGCACCCCTAGGCCTTAGGCTCCCCTAGGCTAAGGCTAGGGCTCCCCTAGCCTTCAGGCTAGGGCACCCCTAGGCCTTAGGCTCCCCTAGGCTAAGGCTAGGGCTCCCCTAGCCTTCAGGCTAGGGCACCCCTAGGCCTTAGGCTCCCCTAGGCTAAGGCTAGGGCTCCCCTAGCCTTCAGGCTAGGGCACCCCTAGGCCTTAGGCTCCCCTAGGCTAAGGCTAGGGCTCCCCTAGCCTTCAGGCTAGGGCACCCCTAGGCCTTAGGCTCCCCTAGGCTAAGGCTAGGGCTCCCCTAGCCTTCAGGCTAGGGCACCCCTAGGCCTTAGGCTCCCCTTCCCCTAGCCTTCAGGCTAGGGCACCCCTAGGCCTTAGGCTCCCCTAGGCTAAGGCTAGGGCTCCCCTAGCCTTCAGGCTAGGGCACCCCTAGGCCTTAGGCTCCCCTAGGCTAAGGCTAGGGCTCCCCTAGCCTTCAGGCTAGGGCACCCCTAGGCCTTAGGCTCCCCTAGGCTAAGGCTAGGGCTCCCCTAGCCTTCAGGCTAGGGCACCCCTAGGCCTTAGGCTCCCCTAGGCTAAGGCTAGGGCTCCCCTAGCCTTCAGGCTAGGGCACCCCTAGGCCTTAGGCTCCCCTAGGCTAAGGCTAGGCTCCCCTAGCCTTCAGGCTAGGGCACCCCTAGGCCTTAGGCTCCCCTAGGCTAAGGCTAGGGCTCCCCTAGCCTTCAGGCTAGGGCACCCCTAGGCCTTAGGCTCCCCTAGGCTAAGGCTAGGGCTCCCCTAGCCTTCAGGCTAGGGCACCCCTAGGCCTTAGGCTCCCCTAGGCTAAGGCTAGGGCTCCCCTAGCCTTCAGGCTAGGGCACCCCTAGGCCTTAGGCTCCCCTAGGCTAAGGCTAGGGCTCCCCTAGCCTTCAGGCTAGGGCACCCCTAGGCCTTAGGCTCCCCTAGGCTAAGGCTAGGGCTCCCCTAGCCTTCAGGCTAGGGCACCCCTAGGCCTTAGGCTCCCCTAGGCTAAGGCTAGGGCTCCCCTAGCCTTCAGGCTAGGGCACCCCTAGGCCTTAGGCTCCCCTAGGCTAAGGCTAGGGCTCCCCTAGCCTTCAGGCTAGGGCACCCCTAGGCCTTAGGCTCCCCTAGGCTAAGGCTAGGGCTCCCCTAGCCTTCAGGCTAGGGCACCCCTAGGCCTTAGGCTCCCCTAGGCTAAGGCTAGGGCTCCCCTAGCCTTCAGGCTAGGGCACCCCTAGGCCTTAGGCTCCCCTAGGCTAAGGCTAGGGCTCCCCTAGCCTTCAGGCTAGGGCACCCCTAGGCCTTAGGCTCCCCTAGGCTAAGGCTAGGGCTCCCCTAGCCTTCAGGCTAGGGCACCCCTAGGCCTTAGGCTCCCCTAGGCTAAGGCTAGGGCTCCCCTAGCCTTCAGGCTAGGGCACCCCTAGGCCTTAGGCTCCCCTAGGCTAAGGCTAGGGCTCCCCTAGCCTTCAGGCTAGGGCACCCCTAGGCCTTAGGCTCCCCTAGGCTAAGGCTAGGGCTCCCCTAGCCTTCAGGCTAGGGCACCCCTAGGCCTTAGGCTCCCCTAGGCTAAGGCTAGGGCTCCCCTAGCCTTCAGGCTAGGGCACCCCTAGGCCTTAGGCTCCCCTAGGCTAAGGCTAGGGCTCCCCTAGCCTTCAGGCTAGGGCACCCCTAGGCCTTAGGCTCCCCCTAGGCTAAGGCTAGGGCTCCCCTAGCCTTCAGGCTAGGGCACCCCTAGGCCTTAGGCTCCCCTAGGCTAAGGCTAGGGCTCCCCTAGCCTTCAGGCTAGGGCACCCCTAGGCCTTAGGCTCCCCTAGGCTAAGGCTAGGGCTCCCCTAGCCTTCAGGCTAGGGCACCCCTAGGCCTTAGGCTCCCCTAGGCTAAGGCTAGGGCTCCCCTAGCCTTCAGGCTAGGGCACCCCTAGGCCTTAGGCTCCCCTAGGCTAAGGCTAGGGCTCCCCTAGCCTTCAGGCTAGGGCACCCCTAGGCCTTAGGCTCCCCTAGGCTAAGGCTAGGGCTCCCCTAGCCTTCAGGCTAGGGCACCCCTAGGCCTTAGGCTCCCCTAGGCTAAGGCTAGGGCTCCCCTAGCCTTCAGGCTAGGGCACCCCTAGGCCTTAGGCTCCCCTAGGCTAAGGCTAGGGCTCCCCTAGCCTTCAGGCTAGGGCACCCCTAGGCCTTAGGCTCCCCTAGGCTAAGGCTAGGGCTCCCCTAGCCTTCAGGCTAGGGCACCCCTAGGCCTTAGGCTCCCCTAGGCTAAGGCTAGGGCTCCCTAGCCTTCAGGCTAGGGCACCCCTAGGCCTTAGGCTCCCCTAGGCTAAGGCTAGGGCTCCCCTAGCCTTCAGGCTAGGGCACCCCTAGGCCTTAGGCTCCCCTAGGCTAAGGCTAGGGCTCCCCTAGCCTTCAGGCTAGGGCACCCCTAGGCCTTAGGCTCCCCTAGGCTAAGGCTAGGGCTCCCCTAGCCTTCAGGCTAGGGCACCCCTAGGCCTTAGGCCGCTCCCCTAGGCTAAGGCTAGGGCTCCCCTAGCCTTCAGGCTAGGGCACCCCTAGGCCTTAGCTCTGCTCTGGTCCCTAGGCTAAGGCTAGGGCTCCCCTAGCCTTCAGGCTAGGGCACCCCTAGGCCTTAGGCTCCCCTAGGCTAAGGCTAGGGCTCCCCTAGCCTTCAGGCTAGGGCACCCCTAGGCCTTAGGCTCCCCTAGGCTAAGGCTAGGGCTCCCCTAGCCTTCAGGCTAGGGCACCCCTAGGCCTTAGGCTCCCCTAGGCTAAGGCTAGGGCTCCCCTAGCCTTCAGGCTAGGGCACCCCTAGGCCTTAGGCTCCCCTAGGCTAAGGCTAGGGCTCCCCTAGCCTTCAGGCTAGGGCACCCCTAGGCCTTAGGCCTTGGCTCCCCTAGGCTAAGGCTAGGGCTCCCCTAGCCTTCAGGCTAGGGCACCCCTAGGCCTTAGGCTCTGGCTCCCTAGGCTAAGGCTAGGGCTCCCTAGCCTTCAGGCTAGGGCACCCCTAGGCCTTAGGCTCTGGCTCCCCTAGGCTAAGGCTAGGGCTCCCCTAGCCTTCAGGCTAGGGCACCCCTAGGCCTTAGGCTCTGGCTCCCCTAGGCTAAGGCTAGGGCTCCCCTAGCCTTCAGGCTAGGGCACCCCTAGGCCTTAGGCTCTGGCTCCCTAGGCTAAGGCTAGGGCTCCCCTAGCCTTCAGGCTAGGGCACCCCTAGGCCTTAGGCTCTGGCTCCCCTAGGCTAAGGCTAGGGCTCCCCTAGCCTTCAGGCTAGGGCACCCCTAGGCCTTAGGCTCTGGCTCCCCTAGGCTAAGGCTAGGGCTCCCCTAGCCTTCAGGCTAGGGCACCCCTAGGCCTTAGGCTCTGGCTCCCCTAGGCTAAGGCTAGGGCTCCCCTAGCCTTCAGGCTAGGGCACCCCTAGGCCTTAGGCTCTGGCTCCCCTAGGCTAAGGCTAGGGCTCCCCTAGCTTCAGGCTAGGGCACCCTAGGCCTTAGGCTCTGGCTCCCCTAGGCTAAGGCTAGGGCTCCCCTAGCCTTCAGGCTAGGGCACCCCTAGGCCTTAGGCTCTGGCTCCCCTAGGCTAAGGCTAGGGCTCCCCTAGCCTTCAGGCTAGGGCACCCCTAGGCCTTAGGCTCTGGCTCCCCTAGGCTAAGGCTAGGGCTCCCCTAGCCTTCAGGCTAGGGCACCCCTAGGCCTTAGGCTCTGGCTCCCCTAGGCTAAGGCTAGGGCTCCCCTAGCCTTCAGGCTAGGGCACCCCTAGGCCTTAGGCTCTGGCTCCCCTAGGCTAAGGCTAGGGCTCCCCTAGCCTTCAGGCTAGGGCACCCCTAGGCCTTAGGCTCTGGCTCCCCTAGGCTAAGGCTAGGGCTCCCTAGCCTTCAGGCTAGGGCACCCCTAGGCCTTAGGCTCTGGCTCCCCTAGGCTAAGGCTAGGGCTCCCCTAGCCTTCAGGCTAGGGCACCCCTAGGCCTTAGGCTCTGGCTCCCCTAGGCTAAGGCTAGGGCTCCCCTAGCCTTCAGGCTAGGGCACCCCTAGGCCTTAGGCTCTGGCTCCCCTAGGCTAAGGCTAGGGCTCCCCTAGCCTTCAGGCTAGGGCACCCCTAGGCCTTAGGCTCTGGCTCCCCTAGGCTAAGGCTAGGGCTCCCCTAGCCTTCAGGCTAGGGCACCCCTAGGCCTTAGGCTCTGGCTCCCCTAGGCTAAGGCTAGGGCTCCCCTAGCCTTCAGGCTAGGGCACCCCTAGGCCTTAGGCTCTGGCTCCCCTAGGCTAAGGCTAGGGCTCCCCTAGCCTTCAGGCTAGGGCACCCCTAGGCCTTAGGCTCTGGCTCCCCTAGGCTAAGGCTAGGGCTCCCCTAGCCTTCAGGCTAGGGCACCCCTAGGCCTTAGGCTCTGGCTCCCCTAGGCTAAGGCTAGGGCTCCCCTAGCCTTCAGGCTAGGGCACCCTAGGCCTTAGGCTCTGGCTCCCCTAGGCTAAGGCTAGGGCTCCCCTAGCCTTCAGGCTAGGGCACCCCTAGGCCTTAGGCTCTGGCCCCCTAGGCTAAGGCTAGGGCTCCCCTAGCCTTCAGGCTAGGGCACCCCTAGGCCTTAGGCTCTGGCTCCCCTAGGCTAAGGCTAGGGCTCCCCTAGCCTTCAGGCTAGGGCACCCCTAGGCCTTAGGCTCTGGCTCCCCTAGGCTAAGGCTAGGGCTCCCCTAGCCTTCAGGCTAGGGCACCCCTAGGCCTTAGGCTCTGGCTCCCCTAGGCTAAGGCTAGGGCTCCCCTAGCCTTCAGGCTAGGGCACCCCTAGGCCTTAGGCTCTGGCTCCCCTAGGCTAAGGCTAGGGCTCCCCTAGCCTTCAGGCTAGGGCAACCCCTAGGCCTTAGGCTCTGGCTCCCCTAGGCTAAGGCTAGGGCTCCCCTAGCCTTCAGGCTAGGGCACCCCTAGGCCTTAGGCTCTGGCTCCCCTAGGCTAAGGCTAGGGCTCCCCTAGCCTTCAGGCTAGGGCACCCCTAGGCCTTAGGCTCTGGCTCCCCTAGGCTAAGGCTAGGGCTCCCCTAGCCTTCAGGCTAGGGCACCCCTAGGCCTTAGGCTCTGGCTCCCCTAGGCTAAGGCTAGGGCTCCCCTAGCCTTCAGGCTAGGGCACCCCTAGGCCTTAGGCTCTGGCTCCCCTAGGCTAAGGCTAGGGCTCCCCTAGCCTTCAGGCTAGGGCACCCCTAGGCCTTAGGCTCTGGCTCCCTAGGCTAAGGCTAGGGCTCCCCTAGCCTTCAGGCTAGGGCACCCCTAGGCCTTAGGCTCTGGCTCCCCTAGGCTAAGGCTAGGGCTCCCCTAGCCTTCAGGCTAGGGCACCCCTAGGCCTTAGGCTCTGGCTCCCCTAGGCTAAGGCTAGGGCTCCCCTAGCCTTCAGGCTAGGGCACCCCTAGGCCTTAGGCTCCCCTAGGCTAAGGCTAGGGCTCCCTAGCCTTCAGGCTAGGGCACCCCTAGGCCTTAGGCTCCCCTAGGCTAAGGCTAGGGCTCCCCTAGCCTTCAGGCTAGGGCACCCCTAGGCCTTAGGCTCCCCTAGGCTAAGGCTAGGGCTCCCCTAGCCTTCAGGCTAGGGCACACCCCTAGGCCTTAGGCTCTAGGCTCCCCTAGGCTAAGGCTAGGGCTCCCCTAGCCTTCAGGCTAGGGCACCCCTAGGCCTTAGGGCTCCCCTAGGCTAAGGCTAGGGCTCCCCTAGCCTTCAGGCTAGGGCACCCCTAGGCTTTAGGCTCTGGCTCTCCCCTAGGCTAAGGCTAGGGCTCCCCTAGCCTTCAGGCTAGGGCACCCCTAGGCCTTAGGCTCCCCTAGGCTAAGGCTAGGGCTCCCCTAGCCTTCAGGCTAGGGCACCCCTAGGCCTTAGGCTCTGGCTCCCCTAGGCTAAGGCTAGGGCTCCCCTAGCCTTCAGGCTAGGGCACCCCTAGGCCTTAGGCTCCCCTAGGCTAAGGCTAGGGCTCCCCTAGCCTTCAGGCTAGGGCACCCCTAGGCCTTAGGCTCCCCTAGGCTAAGGCTAGGGCTCCCCTAGCCTTCAGGCTAGGGCACCCCTAGGCCTTAGGCTCCCCTAGGCTAAGGCTAGGGCTCCCCTAGCCTTCAGGCTAGGGCACCCCTAGGCCTTAGGCTCCCCCTAGGCTAAGGCTAGGGCTCCCCTAGCCTTCAGGCTAGGGCACCCCTAGGCCTTAGGCTCCCCTAGGCTAAGGCTAGGGCTCCCCTAGCCTTCAGGCTAGGGCACCCCTAGGCCTTAGGCTCCCCTAGGCTAAGGCTAGGGCTCCCCTAGCCTTCAGGCTAGGGCACCCCTAGGCCTTAGGCTCCCCTAGGCTAAGGCTAGGGCTCCCCTAGCCTTCAGGCTAGGGCACCCCTAGGCCTTTAGGCTCCCCTAGGCTAAGGCTAGGGCTCCCCTAGCCTTCAGGCTAGGGCACCCCTAGGCCTTAGGCTCCCCTAGGCTAAGGCTAGGGCTCCCCTAGCCTTCAGGCTAGGGCACCCCTAGGCCTTAGGCTCCCCTAGGCTAAGGCTAGGGCTCCCCTAGCCTTCAGGCTAGGGCACCCCTAGGCCTTAGGCTCCCCTAGGCTAAGGCTAGGGCTCCCCTAGCCTTCAGGCTAGGGCACCCCTAGGCCTTAGGCTCCCCTAGGCTAAGGCTAGGGCTCCCCTAGCCTTCAGGCTAGGGCACCCCTAGGCCTTAGCTCCCCTAGGCTAAGGCTAGGGCTCCCCTAGCCTTCAGGCTAGGGCACCCCTAGGCCTTAGGCTCCCCTAGGCTAAGGCTAGGGCTCCCCTAGCCTTCAGGCTAGGGCACCCCTAGGCCTTAGGCTCCCCTAGGCTAAGGCTAGGGCTCCCCTAGCCTTCAGGCTAGGGCACCCCTAGGCCTTAGGCTCCCCTAGGCTAAGGCTAGGGCTCCCCTAGCCTTCAGGCTAGGGCACCCCTAGGCCTTAGGCTCCCCTAGGCTAAGGCTAGGGCTCCCCTAGCCTTCAGGCTAGGGCACCCTAGGCCTTAGGCTCCCCTAGGCTAAGGCTAGGGCTCCCCTAGCTTCAGGCTAGGGCACCCCTAGGCCTTAGGCTCCCCTAGGCTAAGGCTAGGGCTCCCCTAGCCTTCAGGCTAGGGCACCCCTAGGCCTTAGGCTCCCCTAGGCTAAGGCTAGGGCTCCCCTAGCCTTCAGGCTAGGGCACCCCTAGGCCTTAGGCTCCCCTAGGCTAAGGCTAGGGCTCCCCTAGCCTTCAGGCTAGGGCACCCCTAGGCCTTAGGCTCCCCTAGGCTAAGGCTAGGGCTCCCCTAGCCTTCAGGCTAGGGCACCCCTAGGCCTTAGGCTCCCCTAGGCTAAGGCTAGGGCTCCCCTAGCCTTCAGGCTAGGGCACCCCTAGGCCTTAGGCTCCCCTAGGCTAAGGCTAGGGCTCCCCTAGCCTTCAGGCTAGGGCACCCCTAGGCCTTAGGCTCCCCTAGGCTAAGGCTAGGGCTCCCCTAGCCTTCAGGCTAGGGCACCCCTAGGCCTTAGGCTCCCCTAGGCTAAGGCTAGGGCTCCCCTAGCCTTCAGGCTAGGGCACCCCTAGGCCTTAGGCTCCCCTAGGCTAAGGCTAGGGCTCCCCTAGCCTTCAGGCTAGGGCACCCCTAGGCCTTAGGCTCCCCTAGGCTAAGGCTAGGGCTCCCCTAGCCTTCAGGCTAGGGCACCCTAGGCCTTAGGCTCCCCTAGGCTAAGGCTAGGCTCCCCTAGCCTTCAGGCTAGGGCACCCCTAGGCCTTAGGCTCCCCTAGGCTAAGGCTAGGGCTCCCCTAGCCTTCAGGCTAGGGCACCCCTAGGCCTTAGGCTCCCCTAGGCTAAGGCTAGGGCTCCCCTAGCCTTCAGGCTAGGGCACCCCTAGGCCTTAGGCTCCCCTAGGCTAAGGCTAGGGCTCCCCTAGCCTTCAGGCTAGGGCACCCCTAGGCCTTAGGCTCCCTAGGCTAAGGCTAGGGCTCCCCTAGCCTTCAGGCTAGGGCACCCCTAGGCCTTAGGCTCCCCTAGGCTAAGGCTAGGGCTCCCCTAGCCTTCAGCTAGGGGCACCCCTAGGCCTTAGGCTCCCCTAGGCTAAGGCTAGGGCTCCCTAGCCTTCAGGCTAGGGCACCCCTAGGCCTTAGGCTCCCCTAGGCTAAGGCTAGGGCTCCCCTAGCCTTCAGGCTAGGGCACCCCTAGGCCTTAGCTCCCCTAGGCTAAGGCTAGGGCTCCCCTAGCCTTCAGGCTAGGGCACCCCTAGGCCTTAGGCTCCCCTAGGCTAAGGCTAGGGCTCCCCTAGCCTTCAGGCTAGGGCACCCCTAGGCCTTAGGCTCCCCTAGGCTAAGGCTAGGGCTCCCCTAGCCTTCAGGCTAGGGCACCCCTAGGCCTTAGGCTCCCCTAGGCTAAGGCTAGGGCTCCCCTAGCCTTCAGGCTAGGGCACCCCTAGGCCTTAGGCTCCCCTAGGCTAAGGCTAGGGCTCCCCTAGCCTTCAGGCTAGGGCACCCCTAGGCCTTAGGCTCCCTAGGCTAAGGCTAGGGGCTCCCCTAGCCTTCAGGCTAGGGCACCCTAGGCCTTAGGCTCCCTAGGCTAAGGCTAGGGCTCCCCTAGCCTTCAGGCTAGGGCACCCCTAGGCTTTAGGCTCCCCTAGGCTAAGGCTAGGGCTCCCCTAGCCTTCAGGCTAGGGCACCCCTAGGCTTTAGGCTCCCCTAGGCTAAGGCTAGGGCTCCCCTAGCCTTCAGGCTAGGGCACCCCTAGGCTTTAGGCTCCCCTAGGCTAAGGCTAGGGCTCCCCTAGCCTTCAGGCTAGGGCACCCCTAGGCTTTAGGCTCCCCTAGGCTAAGGCTAGGGCTCCCCTAGCCTTCAGGCTAGGGCACCCCTAGGCTTTAGGCTCCCCTAGGCTAAGGCTAGGGCTCCCCTAGCCTTCAGGCTAGGGCACCCCTAGGCTTTAGGCTCCCCTAGGCTAAGGCTAGGGCTCCCCTAGCCTTCAGGCTAGGGCACCCCTAGGCTTTAGGCTCCCCTAGGCTAAGGCTAGGGCTCCCCTAGCCTTCAGGCTAGGGCACCCCTAGGCTTTAGGCTCCCCTAGGCTAAGGCTAGGGCTCCCCTAGCCTTCAGGCTAGGGCACCCCTAGGCTTTAGGCTCCCCTAGGCTAAGGCTAGGGCTCCCCTAGCCTTCAGGCTAGGGCACCCCTAGGCTTTAGGCTCCCCTAGGCTAAGGCTAGGGCTCCCCTAGCCTTCAGGCTAGGGCACCCCTAGGCTTTAGGCTCCCCTAGGCTAAGGCTAGGGCTCCCCTAGCCTTCAGGCTAGGGCACCCCTAGGCTTTAGGCTCCCCTAGGCTAAGGCTAGGGCTCCCCTAGCCTTCAGGCTAGGGCACCCCTAGGCTTTAGGCTCCCCTAGGCTAAGGCTAGGGCTCCCCTAGCCTTCAGGCTAGGGCACCCCTAGGCTTTAGGCTCCCCTAGGCTAAGGCTAGGGCTCCCCTAGCCTTCAGGCTAGGGCACCCCTAGGCTTTAGGCTCCCCTAGGCTAAGGCTAGGGCTCCCCTAGCCTTCAGGCTAGGGCACCCCTAGGCTTTAGGCTCCCCTAGGCTAAGGCTAGGGCTCCCCTAGCCTTCAGGCTAGGGCACCCCTAGGCTTTAGGCTCCCCTAGGCTAAGGCTAGGGCTCCCCTAGCCTTCAGGCTAGGGCACCCCTAGGCTTTAGGCTCCCCTAGGCTAAGGCTAGGGCTCCCCTAGCCTTCAGGCTAGGGCACCCCTAGGCTTTAGGCTCCCCTAGGCTAAGGCTAGGGCTCCCCTAGCCTTCAGGCTAGGGCACCCCTAGGCTTTAGGCTCCCCTAGGCTAAGGCTAGGGCTCCCCTAGCCTTCAGGCTAGGGCACCCCTAGGCTTTAGGCTCCCCTAGGCTAAGGCTAGGGCTCCCCTAGCCTTCAGGCTAGGGCACCCCTAGGCTTTAGGCTCCCCTAGGCTAAGGCTAGGGCTCCCCTAGCCTTCAGGCTAGGGCACCCCTAGGCTTTAGGCTCCCCTAGGCTAAGGCTAGGGCTCCCCTAGCCTTCAGGCTAGGGCACCCCTAGGCTTTAGGCTCCCCTAGGCTAAGGCTAGGGCTCCCCTAGCCTTCAGGCTAGGGCACCCCTAGGCTTTAGGCTCCCCTAGGCTAAGGCTAGGGCTCCCCTAGCCTTCAGGCTAGGGCACCCCTAGGCTTTAGGCTCCCCTAGGCTAAGGCTAGGGCTCCCCTAGCCTTCAGGCTAGGGCACCCCTAGGCTTTAGGCTCCCCTAGGCTAAGGCTAGGGCTCCCCTAGCCTTCAGGCTAGGGCACCCCTAGGCTTTAGGCTCCCCTAGGCTAAGGCTAGGGCTCCCCTAGCCTTCAGGCTAGGGCACCCCTAGGCTTTAGGCTCCCCTAGGCTAAGGCTAGGGCTCCCCTAGCCTTCAGGCTAGGGCACCCCTAGGCTTTAGGCTCCCCTAGGCTAAGGCTAGGGCTCCCCTAGCCTTCAGGCTAGGGCACCCCTAGGCTTTAGGCTCCCCTAGGCTAAGGCTAGGGCTCCCCTAGCCTTCAGGCTAGGGCACCCCTAGGCTTTAGGCTCCCCTAGGCTAAGGCTAGGGCTCCCCTAGCCTTCAGGCTAGGGCACCCCTAGGCTTTAGGCTCCCCTAGGCTAAGGCTAGGGCTCCCCTAGCCTTCAGGCTAGGGCACCCCTAGGCTTTAGGCTCCCCTAGGCTAAGGCTAGGGCTCCCCTAGCCTTCAGGCTAGGGCACCCCTAGGCTTTAGGCTCCCCTAGGCTAAGGCTAGGGCTCCCCTAGCCTTCAGGCTAGGGCACCCCTAGGCTTTAGGCTCCCCTAGGCTAAGGCTAGGGCTCCCCTAGCCTTCAGGCTAGGGCACCCCTAGGCTTTAGGCTCCCCTAGGCTAAGGCTAGGGCTCCCCTAGCCTTCAGGCTAGGGCACCCCTAGGCTTTAGGCTCCCCTAGGCTAAGGCTAGGGCTCCCCTAGCCTTCAGGCTAGGGCACCCCTAGGCTTTAGGCTCCCCTAGGCTAAGGCTAGGGCTCCCCTAGCCTTCAGGCTAGGGCACCCCTAGGCTTTAGGCTCCCCTAGGCTAAGGCTAGGGCTCCCCTAGCCTTCAGGCTAGGGCACCCCTAGGCTTTAGGCTCCCCTAGGCTAAGGCTAGGGCTCCCCTAGCCTTCAGGCTAGGGCACCCCTAGGCTTTAGGCTCCCCTAGGCTAAGGCTAGGGCTCCCCTAGCCTTCAGGCTAGGGCACCCCTAGGCTTTAGGCTCCCCTAGGCTAAGGCTAGGGCTCCCCTAGCCTTCAGGCTAGGGCACCCCTAGGCTTTAGGCTCCCCTAGGCTAAGGCTAGGGCTCCCCTAGCCTTCAGGCTAGGGCACCCCTAGGCTTTAGGCTCCCCTAGGCTAAGGCTAGGGCTCCCCTAGCCTTCAGGCTAGGGCACCCCTAGGCTTTAGGCTCCCCTAGGCTAAGGCTAGGGCTCCCCTAGCCTTCAGGCTAGGGCACCCCTAGGCTTTAGGCTCCCCTAGGCTAAGGCTAGGGCTCCCCTAGCCTTCAGGCTAGGGCACCCCTAGGCTTTAGGCTCCCCTAGGCTAAGGCTAGGGCTCCCCTAGCCTTCAGGCTAGGGCACCCCTAGGCTTTAGGCTCCCCTAGGCTAAGGCTAGGGCTCCCCTAGCCTTCAGGCTAGGGCACCCCTAGGCTTTAGGCTCCCCTAGGCTAAGGCTAGGGCTCCCCTAGCCTTCAGGCTAGGGCACCCCTAGGCTTTAGGCTCCCCTAGGCTAAGGCTAGGGCTCCCCTAGCCTTCAGGCTAGGGCACCCCTAGGCTTTAGGCTCCCCTAGGCTAAGGCTAGGGCTCCCCTAGCCTTCAGGCTAGGGCACCCCTAGGCTTTAGGCTCCCCTAGGCTAAGGCTAGGGCTCCCCTAGCCTTCAGGCTAGGGCACCCCTAGGCTTTAGGCTCCCCTAGGCTAAGGCTAGGGCTCCCCTAGCCTTCAGGCTAGGGCACCCCTAGGCTTTAGGCTCCCCTAGGCTAAGGCTAGGGCTCCCCTAGCCTTCAGGCTAGGGCACCCCTAGGCTTTAGGCTCCCCTAGGCTAAGGCTAGGGCTCCCCTAGCCTTCAGGCTAGGGCACCCCTAGGCTTTAGGCTCCCCTAGGCTAAGGCTAGGGCTCCCCTAGCCTTCAGGCTAGGGCACCCCTAGGCTTTAGGCTCCCCTAGGCTAAGGCTAGGGCTCCCCTAGCCTTCAGGCTAGGGCACCCCTAGGCTTTAGGCTCCCCTAGGCTAAGGCTAGGGCTCCCCTAGCCTTCAGGCTAGGGCACCCCTAGGCTTTAGGCTCCCCTAGGCTAAGGCTAGGGCTCCCCTAGCCTTCAGGCTAGGGCACCCCTAGGCTTTAGGCTCCCCTAGGCTAAGGCTAGGGCTCCCCTAGCCTTCAGGCTAGGGCACCCCTAGGCTTTAGGCTCCCCTAGGCTAAGGCTAGGGCTCCCCTAGCCTTCAGGCTAGGGCACCCCTAGGCTTTAGGCTCCCCTAGGCTAAGGCTAGGGCTCCCCTAGCCTTCAGGCTAGGGCACCCCTAGGCTTTAGGCTCCCCTAGGCTAAGGCTAGGGCTCCCCTAGCCTTCAGGCTAGGGCACCCCTAGGCTTTAGGCTCCCCTAGGCTAAGGCTAGGGCTCCCCTAGCCTTCAGGCTAGGGCACCCCTAGGCTTTAGGCTCCCCTAGGCTAAGGCTAGGGCTCCCCTAGCCTTCAGGCTAGGGCACCCCTAGGCTTTAGGCTCCCCTAGGCTAAGGCTAGGGCTCCCCTAGCCTTCAGGCTAGGGCACCCCTAGGCTTTAGGCTCCCCTAGGCTAAGGCTAGGGCTCCCCTAGCCTTCAGGCTAGGGCACCCCTAGGCTTTAGGCTCCCCTAGGCTAAGGCTAGGGCTCCCCTAGCCTTCAGGCTAGGGCACCCCTAGGCTTTAGGCTCCCCTAGGCTAAGGCTAGGGCTCCCCTAGCCTTCAGGCTAGGGCACCCCTAGGCTTTAGGCTCCCCTAGGCTAAGGCTAGGGCTCCCCTAGCCTTCAGGCTAGGGCACCCCTAGGCTTTAGGCTCCCCTAGGCTAAGGCTAGGGCTCCCCTAGCCTTCAGGCTAGGGCACCCCTAGGCTTTAGGCTCCCCTAGGCTAAGGCTAGGGCTCCCCTAGCCTTCAGGCTAGGGCACCCCTAGGCTTTAGGCTCCCCTAGGCTAAGGCTAGGGCTCCCCTAGCCTTCAGGCTAGGGCACCCCTAGGCTTTAGGCTCCCCTAGGCTAAGGCTAGGGCTCCCCTAGCCTTCAGGCTAGGGCACCCCTAGGCTTTAGGCTCCCCTAGGCTAAGGCTAGGGCTCCCCTAGCCTTCAGGCTAGGGCACCCCTAGGCTTTAGGCTCCCCTAGGCTAAGGCTAGGGCTCCCCTAGCCTTCAGGCTAGGGCACCCCTAGGCTTTAGGCTCCCCTAGGCTAAGGCTAGGGCTCCCCTAGCCTTCAGGCTAGGGCACCCCTAGGCTTTAGGCTCCCCTAGGCTAAGGCTAGGGCTCCCCTAGCCTTCAGGCTAGGGCACCCCTAGGCTTTAGGCTCCCCTAGGCTAAGGCTAGGGCTCCCCTAGCCTTCAGGCTAGGGCACCCCTAGGCTTTAGGCTCCCCTAGGCTAAGGCTAGGGCTCCCCTAGCCTTCAGGCTAGGGCACCCCTAGGCTTTAGGCTCCCCTAGGCTAAGGCTAGGGCTCCCCTAGCCTTCAGGCTAGGGCACCCCTAGGCTTTAGGCTCCCCTAGGCTAAGGCTAGGGCTCCCCTAGCCTTCAGGCTAGGGCACCCCTAGGCTTTAGGCTCCCCTAGGCTAAGGCTAGGGCTCCCCTAGCCTTCAGGCTAGGGCACCCCTAGGCTTTAGGCTCCCCTAGGCTAAGGCTAGGGCTCCCCTAGCCTTCAGGCTAGGGCACCCCTAGGCTTTAGGCTCCCCTAGGCTAAGGCTAGGGCTCCCCTAGCCTTCAGGCTAGGGCACCCCTAGGCTTTAGGCTCCCCTAGGCTAAGGCTAGGGCTCCCCTAGCCTTCAGGCTAGGGCACCCCTAGGCTTTAGGCTCCCCTAGGCTAAGGCTAGGGCTCCCCTAGCCTTCAGGCTAGGGCACCCCTAGGCTTTAGGCTCCCCTAGGCTAAGGCTAGGGCTCCCCTAGCCTTCAGGCTAGGGCACCCCTAGGCTTTAGGCTCCCCTAGGCTAAGGCTAGGGCTCCCCTAGCCTTCAGGCTAGGGCACCCCTAGGCTTTAGGCTCCCCTAGGCTAAGGCTAGGGCTCCCCTAGCCTTCAGGCTAGGGCACCCCTAGGCTTTAGGCTCCCCTAGGCTAAGGCTAGGGCTCCCCTAGCCTTCAGGCTAGGGCACCCCTAGGCTTTAGGCTCCCCTAGGCTAAGGCTAGGGCTCCCCTAGCCTTCAGGCTAGGGCACCCCTAGGCTTTAGGCTCCCCTAGGCTAAGGCTAGGGCTCCCCTAGCCTTCAGGCTAGGGCACCCCTAGGCTTTAGGCTCCCCTAGGCTAAGGCTAGGGCTCCCCTAGCCTTCAGGCTAGGGCACCCCTAGGCTTTAGGCTCCCCTAGGCTAAGGCTAGGGCTCCCCTAGCCTTCAGGCTAGGGCACCCCTAGGCTTTAGGCTCCCCTAGGCTAAGGCTAGGGCTCCCCTAGCCTTCAGGCTAGGGCACCCCTAGGCTTTAGGCTCCCCTAGGCTAAGGCTAGGGCTCCCCTAGCCTTCAGGCTAGGGCACCCCTAGGCTTTAGGCTCCCCTAGGCTAAGGCTAGGGCTCCCCTAGCCTTCAGGCTAGGGCACCCCTAGGCTTTAGGCTCCCCTAGGCTAAGGCTAGGGCTCCCCTAGCCTTCAGGCTAGGGCACCCCTAGGCTTTAGGCTCCCCTAGGCTAAGGCTAGGGCTCCCCTAGCCTTCAGGCTAGGGCACCCCTAGGCTTTAGGCTCCCCTAGGCTAAGGCTAGGGCTCCCCTAGCCTTCAGGCTAGGGCACCCCTAGGCTTTAGGCTCCCCTAGGCTAAGGCTAGGGCTCCCCTAGCCTTCAGGCTAGGGCACCCCTAGGCTTTAGGCTCCCCTAGGCTAAGGCTAGGGCTCCCCTAGCCTTCAGGCTAGGGCACCCCTAGGCTTTAGGCTCCCCTAGGCTAAGGCTAGGGCTCCCCTAGCCTTCAGGCTAGGGCACCCCTAGGCTTTAGGCTCCCCTAGGCTAAGGCTAGGGCTCCCCTAGCCTTCAGGCTAGGGCACCCCTAGGCTTTAGGCTCCCCTAGGCTAAGGCTAGGGCTCCCCTAGCCTTCAGGCTAGGGCACCCCTAGGCTTTAGGCTCCCCTAGGCTAAGGCTAGGGCTCCCCTAGCCTTCAGGCTAGGGCACCCCTAGGCTTTAGGCTCCCCTAGGCTAAGGCTAGGGCTCCCCTAGCCTTCAGGCTAGGGCACCCCTAGGCTTTAGGCTCCCCTAGGCTAAGGCTAGGGCTCCCCTAGCCTTCAGGCTAGGGCACCCCTAGGCTTTAGGCTCCCCTAGGCTAAGGCTAGGGCTCCCCTAGCCTTCAGGCTAGGGCACCCCTAGGCTTTAGGCTCCCCTAGGCTAAGGCTAGGGCTCCCCTAGCCTTCAGGCTAGGGCACCCCTAGGCTTTAGGCTCCCCTAGGCTAAGGCTAGGGCTCCCCTAGCCTTCAGGCTAGGGCACCCCTAGGCTTTAGGCTCCCCTAGGCTAAGGCTAGGGCTCCCCTAGCCTTCAGGCTAGGGCACCCCTAGGCTTTAGGCTCCCCTAGGCTAAGGCTAGGGCTCCCCTAGCCTTCAGGCTAGGGCACCCCTAGGCTTTAGGCTCCCCTAGGCTAAGGCTAGGGCTCCCCTAGCCTTCAGGCTAGGGCACCCCTAGGCTTTAGGCTCCCCTAGGCTAAGGCTAGGGCTCCCCTAGCCTTCAGGCTAGGGCACCCCTAGGCTTTAGGCTCCCCTAGGCTAAGGCTAGGGCTCCCCTAGCCTTCAGGCTAGGGCACCCCTAGGCTTTAGGCTCCCCTAGGCTAAGGCTAGGGCTCCCCTAGCCTTCAGGCTAGGGCACCCCTAGGCTTTAGGCTCCCCTAGGCTAAGGCTAGGGCTCCCCTAGCCTTCAGGCTAGGGCACCCCTAGGCTTTAGGCTCCCCTAGGCTAAGGCTAGGGCTCCCCTAGCCTTCAGGCTAGGGCACCCCTAGGCTTTAGGCTCCCCTAGGCTAAGGCTAGGGCTCCCCTAGCCTTCAGGCTAGGGCACCCCTAGGCTTTAGGCTCCCCTAGGCTAAGGCTAGGGCTCCCCTAGCCTTCCCCTAGCCTTCAGGCTAGGGCACCCCTAGGCTTTAGGCTCCCCTAGGCTAAGGCTAGGGCTCCCCTAGCCTTCAGGCTAGGGCACCCCTAGGCTTTAGGCTCCCCTAGGCTAAGGCTAGGGCTCCCCTAGCCTTCAGGCTAGGGCACCCCTAGGCTTTAGGCTCCCCTAGGCTAAGGCTAGGGCTCCCCTAGCCTTCAGGCTAGGGCACCCCTAGGCTTTAGGCTCCCCTAGGCTAAGGCTAGGGCTCCCCTAGCCTTCAGGCTAGGGCACCCCTAGGCTTTAGGCTCCCCTAGGCTAAGGCTAGGGCTCCCCTAGCCTTCAGGCTAGGGCACCCCTAGGCTTTAGGCTCCCCTAGGCTAAGGCTAGGGCTCCCCTAGCCTTCAGGCTAGGGCACCCCTAGGCTTTAGGCTCCCCTAGGCTAAGGCTAGGGCTCCCCTAGCCTTCAGGCTAGGGCACCCCTAGGCTTTAGGCTCCCCTAGGCTAAGGCTAGGGCTCCCCTAGCCTTCAGGCTAGGGCACCCCTAGGCTTTAGGCTCCCCTAGGCTAAGGCTAGGGCTCCCCTAGCCTTCAGGCTAGGGCACCCCTAGGCTTTAGGCTCCCCTAGGCTAAGGCTAGGGCTCCCCTAGCCTTCAGGCTAGGGCACCCCTAGGCTTTAGGCTCCCCTAGGCTAAGGCTAGGGCTCCCCTAGCCTTCAGGCTAGGGCACCCCTAGGCTTTAGGCTCCCCTAGGCTAAGGCTAGGGCTCCCCTAGCCTTCAGGCTAGGGCACCCCTAGGCTTTAGGCTCCCCTAGGCTAAGGCTAGGGCTCCCCTAGCCTTCAGGCTAGGGCACCCCTAGGCTTTAGGCTCCCCTAGGCTAAGGCTAGGGCTCCCCTAGCCTTCAGGCTAGGGCACCCCTAGGCTTTAGGCTCCCCTAGGCTAAGGCTAGGGCTCCCCTAGCCTTCAGGCTAGGGCACCCCTAGGCTTTAGGCTCCCCTAGGCTAAGGCTAGGGCTCCCCTAGCCTTCAGGCTAGGGCACCCCTAGGCTTTAGGCTCCCCTAGGCTAAGGCTAGGGCTCCCCTAGCCTTCAGGCTAGGGCACCCCTAGGCTTTAGGCTCCCCTAGGCTAAGGCTAGGGCTCCCCTAGCCTTCAGGCTAGGGCACCCCTAGGCTTTAGGCTCCCCTAGGCTAAGGCTAGGGCTCCCCTAGCCTTCAGGCTAGGGCACCCCTAGGCTTTAGGCTCCCCTAGGCTAAGGCTAGGGCTCCCCTAGCCTTCAGGCTAGGGCACCCCTAGGCTTTAGGCTCCCCTAGGCTAAGGCTAGGGCTCCCCTAGCCTTCAGGCTAGGGCACCCCTAGGCTTTAGGCTCCCCTAGGCTAAGGCTAGGGCTCCCCTAGCCTTCAGGCTAGGGCACCCCTAGGCTTTAGGCTCCCCTAGGCTAAGGCTAGGGCTCCCCTAGCCTTCAGGCTAGGGCACCCCTAGGCTTTAGGCTCCCCTAGGCTAAGGCTAGGGCTCCCCTAGCCTTCAGGCTAGGGCACCCCTAGGCTTTAGGCTCCCCTAGGCTAAGGCTAGGGCTCCCCTAGCCTTCAGGCTAGGGCACCCCTAGGCTTTAGGCTCCCCTAGGCTAAGGCTAGGGCTCCCCTAGCCTTCAGGCTAGGGCACCCCTAGGCTTTAGGCTCCCCTAGGCTAAGGCTAGGGCTCCCCTAGCCTTCAGGCTAGGGCACCCCTAGGCTTTAGGCTCCCCTAGGCTAAGGCTAGGGCTCCCCTAGCCTTCAGGCTAGGGCACCCCTAGGCTTTAGGCTCCCCTAGGCTAAGGCTAGGGCTCCCCTAGCCTTCAGGCTAGGGCACCCCTAGGCTTTAGGCTCCCCTAGGCTAAGGCTAGGGCTCCCCTAGCCTTCAGGCTAGGGCACCCCTAGGCTTTAGGCTCCCCTAGGCTAAGGCTAGGGCTCCCCTAGCCTTCAGGCTAGGGCACCCCTAGGCTTTAGGCTCCCCTAGGCTAAGGCTAGGGCTCCCCTAGCCTTCAGGCTAGGGCACCCCTAGGCTTTAGGCTCCCCTAGGCTAAGGCTAGGGCTCCCCTAGCCTTCAGGCTAGGGCACCCCTAGGCTTTAGGCTCCCCTAGGCTAAGGCTAGGGCTCCCCTAGCCTTCAGGCTAGGGCACCCCTAGGCTTTAGGCTCCCCTAGGCTAAGGCTAGGGCTCCCCTAGCCTTCAGGCTAGGGCACCCCTAGGCTTTAGGCTCCCCTAGGCTAAGGCTAGGGCTCCCCTAGCCTTCAGGCTAGGGCACCCCTAGGCTTTAGGCTCCCCTAGGCTAAGGCTAGGGCTCCCCTAGCCTTCAGGCTAGGGCACCCCTAGGCTTTAGGCTCCCCTAGGCTAAGGCTAGGGCTCCCCTAGCCTTCAGGCTAGGGCACCCCTAGGCTTTAGGCTCCCCTAGGCTAAGGCTAGGGCTCCCCTAGCCTTCAGGCTAGGGCACCCCTAGGCTTTAGGCTCCCCTAGGCTAAGGCTAGGGCTCCCCTAGCCTTCAGGCTAGGGCACCCCTAGGCTTTAGGCTCCCCTAGGCTAAGGCTAGGGCTCCCCTAGCCTTCAGGCTAGGGCACCCCTAGGCTTTAGGCTCCCCTAGGCTAAGGCTAGGGCTCCCCTAGCCTTCAGGCTAGGGCACCCCTAGGCTTTAGGCTCCCCTAGGCTAAGGCTAGGGCTCCCCTAGCCTTCAGGCTAGGGCACCCCTAGGCTTTAGGCTCCCCTAGGCTAAGGCTAGGGCTCCCCTAGCCTTCAGGCTAGGGCACCCCTAGGCTCCCCTAGGCTAAGGCTAGGGCTCCCCTAGCCTTCAGGCTAGGGCACCCCTAGGCTTTAGGCTCCCCTAGGCTAAGGCTAGGGCTCCCCTAGCCTTCAGGCTAGGGCACCCCTAGGCTTTAGGCTCCCCTAGGCTAAGGCTAGGGCTCCCCTAGCCTTCAGGCTAGGGCACCCCTAGGCTTTAGGCTCCCCTAGGCTAAGGCTAGGGCTCCCCTAGCCTTCAGGCTAGGGCACCCCTAGGCTTTAGGCTCCCCTAGGCTAAGGCTAGGGCTCCCCTAGCCTTCAGGCTAGGGCACCCCTAGGCTTTAGGCTCCCCTAGGCTAAGGCTAGGGCTCCCCTAGCCTTCAGGCTAGGGCACCCCTAGGCTTTAGGCTCCCCTAGGCTAAGGCTAGGGCTCCCCTAGCCTTCAGGCTAGGGCACCCCTAGGCTTTAGGCTCCCCTAGGCTAAGGCTAGGGCTCCCCTAGCCTTCAGGCTAGGGCACCCCTAGGCTTTAGGCTCCCCTAGGCTAAGGCTAGGGCTCCCCTAGCCTTCAGGCTAGGGCACCCCTAGGCTTTAGGCTCCCCTAGGCTAAGGCTAGGGCTCCCCTAGCCTTCAGGCTAGGGCACCCCTAGGCTTTAGGCTCCCCTAGGCTAAGGCTAGGGCTCCCCTAGCCTTCAGGCTAGGGCACCCCTAGGCTTTAGGCTCCCCTAGGCTAAGGCTAGGGCTCCCCTAGCCTTCAGGCTAGGGCACCCCTAGGCTTTAGGCTCCCCTAGGCTAAGGCTAGGGCTCCCCTAGCCTTCAGGCTAGGGCACCCCTAGGCTTTAGGCTCCCCTAGGCTAAGGCTAGGGCTCCCCTAGCCTTCAGGCTAGGGCACCCCTAGGCTTTAGGCTCCCCTAGGCTAAGGCTAGGGCTCCCCTAGCCTTCAGGCTAGGGCACCCCTAGGCTTTAGGCTCCCCTAGGCTAAGGCTAGGGCTCCCCTAGCCTTCAGGCTAGGGCACCCCTAGGCTTTAGGCTCCCCTAGGCTAAGGCTAGGGCTCCCCTAGCCTTCAGGCTAGGGCACCCCTAGGCTTTAGGCTCCCCTAGGCTAAGGCTAGGGCTCCCCTAGCCTTCAGGCTAGGGCACCCCTAGGCTTTAGGCTCCCCTAGGCTAAGGCTAGGGCTCCCCTAGCCTTCAGGCTAGGGCACCCCTAGGCTTTAGGCTCCCCTAGGCTAAGGCTAGGGCTCCCCTAGCCTTCAGGCTAGGGCACCCCTAGGCTTTAGGCTCCCCTAGGCTAAGGCTAGGGCTCCCCTAGCCTTCAGGCTAGGGCACCCCTAGGCTTTAGGCTCCCCTAGGCTAAGGCTAGGGCTCCCCTAGCCTTCAGGCTAGGGCACCCCTAGGCTTTAGGCTCCCCTAGGCTAAGGCTAGGGCTCCCCTAGCCTTCAGGCTAGGGCACCCCTAGGCTTTAGGCTCCCCTAGGCTAAGGCTAGGGCTCCCCTAGCCTTCAGGCTAGGGCACCCCTAGGCTTTAGGCTCCCCTAGGCTAAGGCTAGGGCTCCCCTAGCCTTCAGGCTAGGGCACCCCTAGGCTTTAGGCTCCCCTAGGCTAAGGCTAGGGCTCCCCTAGCCTTCAGGCTAGGGCACCCCTAGGCTTTAGGCTCCCCTAGGCTAAGGCTAGGGCTCCCCTAGCCTTCAGGCTAGGGCACCCCTAGGCTTTAGGCTCCCCTAGGCTAAGGCTAGGGCTCCCCTAGCCTTCAGGCTAGGGCACCCCTAGGCTTTAGGCTCCCCTAGGCTAAGGCTAGGGCTCCCCTAGCCTTCAGGCTAGGGCACCCCTAGGCTTTAGGCTCCCCTAGGCTAAGGCTAGGGCTCCCCTAGCCTTCAGGCTAGGGCACCCCTAGGCTTTAGGCTCCCCTAGGCTAAGGCTAGGGCTCCCCTAGCCTTCAGGCTAGGGCACCCCTAGGCTTTAGGCTCCCCTAGGCTAAGGCTAGGGCTCCCCTAGCCTTCAGGCTAGGGCACCCCTAGGCTTTAGGCTCCCCTAGGCTAAGGCTAGGGCTCCCCTAGCCTTCAGGCTAGGGCACCCCTAGGCTTTAGGCTCCCCTAGGCTAAGGCTAGGGCTCCCCTAGCCTTCAGGCTAGGGCACCCCTAGGCTTTAGGCTCCCCTAGGCTAAGGCTAGGGCTCCCCTAGCCTTCAGGCTAGGGCACCCCTAGGCTTTAGGCTCCCCTAGGCTAAGGCTAGGGCTCCCCTAGCCTTCAGGCTAGGGCACCCCTAGGCTTTAGGCTCCCCTAGGCTAAGGCTAGGGCTCCCCTAGCCTTCAGGCTAGGGCACCCCTAGGCTTTAGGCTCCCCTAGGCTAAGGCTAGGGCTCCCCTAGCCTTCAGGCTAGGGCACCCCTAGGCTTTAGGCTCCCCTAGGCTAAGGCTAGGGCTCCCCTAGCCTTCAGGCTAGGGCACCCCTAGGCTTTAGGCTCCCCTAGGCTAAGGCTAGGGCTCCCCTAGCCTTCAGGCTAGGGCACCCCTAGGCTTTAGGCTCCCCTAGGCTAAGGCTAGGGCTCCCCTAGCCTTCAGGCTAGGGCACCCCTAGGCTTTAGGCTCCCCTAGGCTAAGGCTAGGGCTCCCCTAGCCTTCAGGCTAGGGCACCCCTAGGCTTTAGGCTCCCCTAGGCTAAGGCTAGGGCTCCCCTAGCCTTCAGGCTAGGGCACCCCTAGGCTTTAGGCTCCCCTAGGCTAAGGCTAGGGCTCCCCTAGCCTTCAGGCTAGGGCACCCCTAGGCTTTAGGCTCCCCTAGGCTAAGGCTAGGGCTCCCCTAGCCTTCAGGCTAGGGCACCCCTAGGCTTTAGGCTCCCTAGGCTAAGGCTAGGGCTCCCCTAGCCTTCAGGCTAGGGCACCCCTAGGCTTTAGGCTCCCCTAGGCTAAGGCTAGGGCTCCCCTAGCCTTCAGGCTAGGGCACCCCTAGGCTTTAGGCTCCCCTAGGCTAAGGCTAGGGCTCCCCTAGCCTTCAGGCTAGGGCACCCCTAGGCTTTAGGCTCCCCTAGGCTAAGGCTAGGGCTCCCCTAGCCTTCAGGCTAGGGCACCCCTAGGCTTTAGGCTCCCCTAGGCTAAGGCTAGGGCTCCCCTAGCCTTCAGGCTAGGGCACCCCTAGGCTTTAGGCTCCCCTAGGCTAAGGCTAGGGCTCCCCTAGCCTTCAGGCTAGGGCACCCCTAGGCTTTAGGCTCCCCTAGGCTAAGGCTAGGGCTCCCCTAGCCTTCAGGCTAGGGCACCCCTAGGCTTTAGGCTCCCCTAGGCTAAGGCTAGGGCTCCCCTAGCCTTCAGGCTAGGGCACCCCTAGGCTTTAGGCTCCCCTAGGCTAAGGCTAGGGCTCCCCTAGCCTTCAGGCTAGGGCACCCCTAGGCTTTAGGCTCCCCTAGGCTAAGGCTAGGGCTCCCCTAGCCTTCAGGCTAGGGCACCCCTAGGCTTTAGGCTCCCCTAGGCTAAGGCTAGGGCTCCCCTAGCCTTCAGGCTAGGGCACCCCTAGGCTTTAGGCTCCCCTAGGCTAAGGCTAGGGCTCCCCTAGCCTTCAGGCTAGGGCACCCCTAGGCTTTAGGCTCCCCTAGGCTAAGGCTAGGGCTCCCCTAGCCTTCAGGCTAGGGCACCCCTAGGCTTTAGGCTCCCCTAGGCTAAGGCTAGGGCTCCCCTAGCCTTCAGGCTAGGGCACCCCTAGGCTTTAGGCTCCCCTAGGCTAAGGCTAGGGCTCCCCTAGCCTTCAGGCTAGGGCACCCCTAGGCTTTAGGCTCCCCTAGGCTAAGGCTAGGGCTCCCCTAGCCTTCAGGCTAGGGCACCCCTAGGCTTTAGGCTCCCCTAGGCTAAGGCTAGGGCTCCCCTAGCCTTCAGGCTAGGGCACCCCTAGGCTTTAGGCTCCCCTAGGCTAAGGCTAGGGCTCCCCTAGCCTTCAGGCTAGGGCACCCCTAGGCTTTAGGCTCCCCTAGGCTAAGGCTAGGGCTCCCCTAGCCTTCAGGCTAGGGCACCCCTAGGCTTTAGGCTCCCCTAGGCTAAGGCTAGGGCTCCCCTAGCCTTCAGGCTAGGCACCCCTAGGCTTTAGGCTCCCCTAGGCTAAGGCTAGGGCTCCCCTAGCCTTCAGGCTAGGGCACCCCTAGGCTTTAGGCTCCCCTAGGCTAAGGCTAGGGCTCCCCTAGCCTTCAGGCTAGGGCACCCCTAGGCTTTAGGCTCCCCTAGGCTAAGGCTAGGGCTCCCCTAGCCTTCAGGCTAGGGCACCCCTAGGCTTTAGGCTCCCCTAGGCTAAGGCTAGGGCTCCCCTAGCCTTCAGGCTAGGGCACCCCTAGGCTTTAGGCTCCCCTAGGCTAAGGCTAGGGCTCCCCTAGCCTTCAGGCTAGGGCACCCCTAGGCTTTAGGCTCCCCTAGGCTAAGGCTAGGGCTCCCCTAGCCTTCAGGCTAGGGCACCCCTAGGCTTTAGGCTCCCCTAGGCTAAGGCTAGGGCTCCCCTAGCCTTCAGGCTAGGGCACCCCTAGGCTTTAGGCTCCCTAGGCTAAGGCTAGGGCTCCCCTAGCCTTCAGGCTAGGGCACCCCTAGGCTTTAGGCTCCCCTAGGCTAAGGCTAGGGCTCCCCTAGCCTTCAGGCTAGGGCACCCCTAGGCTTTAGGCTCCCCTAGGCTAAGGCTAGGGCTCCCTAGCCTTCAGGCTAGGGCACCCCTAGGCTTTAGGCTCCCCTAGGCTAAGGCTAGGGCTCCCCTAGCCTTCAGGCTAGGGCACCCCTAGGCTTTAGGCTCCCCTAGGCTAAGGCTAGGGCTCCCCTAGCCTTCAGGCTAGGGCACCCCTAGGCTTTAGGCTCCCCTAGGCTAAGGCTAGGGCTCCCCTAGCCTTCAGGCTAGGGCACCCCTAGGCTTTAGGCTCCCCTAGGCTAAGGCTAGGGCTCCCCTAGCCTTCAGGCTAGGGCACCCCTAGGCTTTAGGCTCCCCTAGGCTAAGGCTAGGGCTCCCTAGCCTTCAGGCTAGGGCACCCCTAGGCTTTAGGCTCCCCTAGGCTAAGGCTAGGGCTCCCCTAGCCTTCAGGCTAGGGCACCCCTAGGCTTTAGGCTCCCCTAGGCTAAGGCTAGGGCTCCCCTAGCCTTCAGGCTAGGGCACCCCTAGGCTTTAGGCTCCCCTAGGCTAAGGCTAGGGCTCCCCTAGCCTTCAGGCTAGGGCACCCCTAGGCTTTAGGCTCCCCAAGGCTAAGGCTAGGGCTCCCCTAGCCTTCAGGCTAGGGCACCCCTAGGCTTTAGGCTCCCCAAGGCTAAGGCTAGGGCTCCCCTAGCCTTCAGGCTAGGGCACCCCTAGGCTTTAGGCTCCCCAAGGCTAAGGCTAGGGCTCCCCTAGCCTTCAGGCTAGGGCACCCCTAGGCTTTAGGCTCCCCAAGGCTAAGGCTAGGGCTCCCCTAGCCTTCAGGCTAGGGCACCCCTAGGCTTTAGGCTCCCCTAGGCTAAGGCTAGGGCTCCCCTAGCCTTCAGGCTAGGGCACCCCTAGGCTTTAGGCTCCCCAAGGCTAAGGCTAGGGCTCCCCTAGCCTTCAGGCTAGGGCACCCCTAGGCTTTAGGCTCCCCAAGGCTAAGGCTAGGGCTCCCCTAGCCTTCAGGCTAGGGCACCCCTAGGCTTTAGGCTCCCCAAGGCTAAGGCTAGGGCTCCCCTAGCCTTCAGGCTAGGGCACCCCTAGGCTTTAGGCTCCCCAAGGCTAAGGCTAGGGCTCCCCTAGCCTTCAGGCTAGGGCACCCCTAGGCTTTAGGCTCCCCAAGGCTAAGGCTAGGGCTCCCCTAGCCTTCAGGCTAGGGCACCCCTAGGCTTTAGGCTCCCCAAGGCTAAGGCTAGGGCTCCCCTAGCCTTCAGGCTAGGGCACCCCTAGGCTTTAGGCTCCCCAAGGCTAAGGCTAGGGCTCCCCTAGCCTTCAGGCTAGGGCACCCCTAGGCTTTAGGCTCCCCAAGGCTAAGGCTAGGGCTCCCTAGCCTTCAGGCTAGGGCACCCCTAGGCTTTAGGCTCCCCAAGGCTAAGGCTAGGGCTCCCCTAGCCTTCAGGCTAGGGCACCCCTAGGCTTTAGGCTCCCCAAGGCTAAGGCTAGGGCTCCCCTAGCCTTCAGGCTAGGGCACCCCTAGGCTTTAGGCTCCCCAAGGCTAAGGCTAGGGCTCCCCTAGCCTTCAGGCTAGGGCACCCCTAGGCTTTAGGCTCCCCAAGGCTAAGGCTAGGGCTCCCCTAGCCTTCAGGCTAGGGCACCCCTAGGCTTTAGGCTCCCCAAGGCTAAGGCTAGGGCTCCCCTAGCCTTCAGGCTAGGGCACCCCTAGGCTTTAGGCTCCCCAAGGCTAAGGCTAGGGCTCCCCTAGCCTTCAGGCTAGGGCACCCCTAGGCTTTAGGCTCCCCAAGGCTAAGGCTAGGGCTCCCCTAGCCTTCAGGCTAGGGCACCCCTAGGCTTTAGGCTCCCCAAGGCTAAGGCTAGGGCTCCCCTAGCCTTCAGGCTAGGGCACCCCTAGGCTTTAGGCTCCCCAAGGCTAAGGCTAGGGCTCCCCTAGCCTTCAGGCTAGGGCACCCCTAGGCTTTAGGCTCCCCAAGGCTAAGGCTAGGGCTCCCCTAGCCTTCAGGCTAGGGCACCCCTAGGCTTTAGGCTCCCCAAGGCTAAGGCTAGGGCTCCCCTAGCCTTCAGGCTAGGGCACCCCTAGGCTTTAGGCTCCCCAAGGCTAAGGCTAGGGCTCCCCTAGCCTTCAGGCTAGGGCACCCCTAGGCTTTAGGCTCCCCAAGGCTAAGGCTAGGGCTCCCCTAGCCTTCAGGCTAGGGCACCCCTAGGCTTTAGGCTCCCCAAGGCTAAGGCTAGGGCTCCCCTAGCCTTCAGGCTAGGGCACCCCTAGGCTTTAGGCTCCCCAAGGCTAAGGCTAGGGCTCCCCTAGCCTTCAGGCTAGGGCACCCCTAGGCTTTAGGCTCCCCAAGGCTAAGGCTAGGGCTCCCCTAGCCTTCAGGCTAGGGCACCCCTAGGCTTTAGGCTCCCCAAGGCTAAGGCTAGGGCTCCCCTAGCCTTCAGGCTAGGGCACCCCTAGGCTTTAGGCTCCCCAAGGCTAAGGCTAGGGCTCCCCTAGCCTTCAGGCTAGGGCACCCCTAGGCTTTAGGCTCCCCAAGGCTAAGGCTAGGGCTCCCCTAGCCTTCAGGCTAGGGCACCCCTAGGCTTTAGGCTCCCCAAGGCTAAGGCTAGGGCTCCCCTAGCCTTCAGGCTAGGGCACCCCTAGGCTTTAGGCTCCCCAAGGCTAAGGCTAGGGCTCCCCTAGCCTTCAGGCTAGGGCACCCCTAGGCTTTAGGCTCCCCAAGGCTAAGGCTAGGGCTCCCCTAGCCTTCAGGCTAGGGCACCCCTAGGCTTTAGGCTCCCCAAGGCTAAGGCTAGGGCTCCCCTAGCCTTCAGGCTAGGGCACCCCTAGGCTTTAGGCTCCCCAAGGCTAAGGCTAGGGCTCCCCTAGCCTTCAGGCTAGGGCACCCCTAGGCTTTAGGCTCCCCAAGGCTAAGGCTAGGGCTCCCCTAGCCTTCAGGCTAGGGCACCCCTAGGCTTTAGGCTCCCCAAGGCTAAGGCTAGGGCTCCCCTAGCCTTCAGGCTAGGGCACCCCTAGGCTTTAGGCTCCCCAAGGCTAAGGCTAGGGCTCCCCTAGCCTTCAGGCTAGGGCACCCCTAGGCTTTAGGCTCCCCAAGGCTAAGGCTAGGGCTCCCCTAGCCTTCAGGCTAGGGCACCCCTAGGCTTTAGGCTCCCCAAGGCTAAGGCTAGGGCTCCCCTAGCCTTCAGGCTAGGGCACCCCTAGGCTTTAGGCTCCCCAAGGCTAAGGCTAGGGCTCCCCTAGCCTTCAGGCTAGGGCACCCCTAGGCTTTAGGCTCCCCAAGGCTAAGGCTAGGGCTCCCCTAGCCTTCAGGCTAGGGCACCCCTAGGCTTTAGGCTCCCCAAGGCTAAGGCTAGGGCTCCCCTAGCCTTCAGGCTAGGGCACCCCTAGGCTTTAGGCTCCCCAAGGCTAAGGCTAGGGCTCCCCTAGCCTTCAGGCTAGGGCACCCCTAGGCTTTAGGCTCCCCAAGGCTAAGGCTAGGGCTCCCCTAGCCTTCAGGCTAGGGCACCCCTAGGCTTTAGGCTCCCCAAGGCTAAGGCTAGGGCTCCCCTAGCCTTCAGGCTAGGGCACCCCTAGGCTTTAGGCTCCCCAAGGCTAAGGCTAGGGCTCCCCTAGCCTTCAGGCTAGGGCACCCCTAGGCTTTAGGCTCCCCAAGGCTAAGGCTAGGGCTCCCCTAGCCTTCAGGCTAGGGCACCCCTAGGCTTTAGGCTCCCCAAGGCTAAGGCTAGGGCTCCCCTAGCCTTCAGGCTAGGGCACCCCTAGGCTTTAGGCTCCCCTAGGCTAAGGCTAGGGCTCCCCTAGCCTTCAGGCTAGGGCACCCCTAGGCTTTAGGCTCCCCTAGGCTAAGGCTAGGGCTCCCCTAGCCTTCAGGCTAGGGCACCCCTAGGCTTTAGGCTCCCCTAGGCTAAGGCTAGGGCTCCCCTAGCCTTCAGGCTAGGGCACCCCTAGGCTTTAGGCTCCCCTAGGCTAAGGCTAGGGCTCCCCTAGCCTTCAGGCTAGGGCACCCCTAGGCTTTAGGCTCCCCTAGGCTAAGGCTAGGGCTCCCCTAGCCTTCAGGCTAGGGCACCCCTAGGCTTTAGGCTCCCCTAGGCTAAGGCTAGGGCTCCCCTAGCCTTCAGGCTAGGGCACCCCTAGGCTTTAGGCTCCCCTAGGCTAAGGCTAGGGCTCCCCTAGCCTTCAGGCTAGGGCACCCCTAGGCTTTAGGCTCCCCTAGGCTAAGGCTAGGGCTCCCCTAGCCTTCAGGCTAGGGCACCCCTAGGCTTTAGGCTCCCCTAGGCTAAGGCTAGGGCTCCCCTAGCCTTCAGGCTAGGGCACCCCTAGGCTTTAGGCTCCCCTAGGCTAAGGCTAGGGCTCCCCTAGCCTTCAGGCTAGGGCACCCCTAGGCTTTAGGCTCCCCTAGGCTAAGGCTAGGGCTCCCCTAGCCTTCAGGCTAGGGCACCCCTAGGCTTTAGGCTCCCCTAGGCTAAGGCTAGGGCTCCCCTAGCCTTCAGGCTAGGGCACCCCTAGGCTTTAGGCTCCCCTAGGCTAAGGCTAGGGCTCCCCTAGCCTTCAGGCTAGGGCACCCCTAGGCTTTAGGCTCCCCTAGGCTAAGGCTAGGGCTCCCCTAGCCTTCAGGCTAGGGCACCCCTAGGCTTTAGGCTCCCCTAGGCTAAGGCTAGGGCTCCCCTAGCCTTCAGGCTAGGGCACCCCTAGGCTTTAGGCTCCCCTAGGCTAAGGCTAGGGCTCCCCTAGCCTTCAGGCTAGGGCACCCCTAGGCTTTAGGCTCCCCTAGGCTAAGGCTAGGGCTCCCCTAGCCTTCAGGCTAGGGCACCCCTAGGCTTTAGGCTCCCCTAGGCTAAGGCTAGGGCTCCCCTAGCCTTCAGGCTAGGGCACCCCTAGGCTTTAGGCTCCCCTAGGCTAAGGCTAGGGCTCCCCTAGCCTTCAGGCTAGGGCACCCCTAGGCTTTAGGCTCCCCTAGGCTAAGGCTAGGGCTCCCCTAGCCTTCAGGCTAGGGCACCCCTAGGCTTTAGGCTCCCCTAGGCTAAGGCTAGGGCTCCCCTAGCCTTCAGGCTAGGGCACCCCTAGGCTTTAGGCTCCCCTAGGCTAAGGCTAGGGCTCCCCTAGCCTTCAGGCTAGGGCACCCCTAGGCTTTAGGCTCCCCTAGGCTAAGGCTAGGGCTCCCCTAGCCTTCAGGCTAGGGCACCCCTAGGCTTTAGGCTCCCCTAGGCTAAGGCTAGGGCTCCCCTAGCCTTCAGGCTAGGGCACCCCTAGGCTTTAGGCTCCCCTAGGCTAAGGCTAGGGCTCCCCTAGCCTTCAGGCTAGGGCACCCCTAGGCTTTAGGCTCCCCTAGGCTAAGGCTAGGGCTCCCCTAGCCTTCAGGCTAGGGCACCCCTAGGCTTTAGGCTCCCCTAGGCTAAGGCTAGGGCTCCCCTAGCCTTCAGGCTAGGGCACCCCTAGGCTTTAGGCTCCCCTAGGCTAAGGCTAGGGCTCCCCTAGCCTTCAGGCTAGGGCACCCCTAGGCTTTAGGCTCCCCTAGGCTAAGGCTAGGGCTCCCCTAGCCTTCAGGCTAGGGCACCCCTAGGCTTTAGGCTCCCCTAGGCTAAGGCTAGGGCTCCCCTAGCCTTCAGGCTAGGGCACCCCTAGGCTTTAGGCTCCCCTAGGCTAAGGCTAGGGCTCCCCTAGCCTTCAGGCTAGGGCACCCCTAGGCTTTAGGCTCCCCTAGGCTAAGGCTAGGGCTCCCCTAGCCTTCAGGCTAGGGCACCCCTAGGCTTTAGGCTCCCCTAGGCTAAGGCTAGGGCTCCCCTAGCCTTCAGGCTAGGGCACCCCTAGGCTTTAGGCTCCCCTAGGCTAAGGCTAGGGCTCCCCTAGCCTTCAGGCTAGGGCACCCCTAGGCTTTAGGCTCCCCTAGGCTAAGGCTAGGGCTCCCCTAGCCTTCAGGCTAGGGCACCCCTAGGCTTTAGGCTCCCCTAGGCTAAGGCTAGGGCTCCCCTAGCCTTCAGGCTAGGGCACCCCTAGGCTTTAGGCTCCCCTAGGCTAAGGCTAGGGCTCCCCTAGCCTTCAGGCTAGGGCACCCCTAGGCTTTAGGCTCCCCTAGGCTAAGGCTAGGGCTCCCCTAGCCTTCAGGCTAGGGCACCCCTAGGCTTTAGGCTCCCCTAGGCTAAGGCTAGGGCTCCCCTAGCCTTCAGGCTAGGGCACCCCTAGGCTTTAGGCTCCCCTAGGCTAAGGCTAGGGCTCCCCTAGCCTTCAGGCTAGGGCACCCCTAGGCTTTAGGCTCCCCTAGGCTAAGGCTAGGGCTCCCCTAGCCTTCAGGCTAGGGCACCCCTAGGCTTTAGGCTCCCCTAGGCTAAGGCTAGGGCTCCCCTAGCCTTCAGGCTAGGGCACCCCTAGGCTTTAGGCTCCCCTAGGCTAAGGCTAGGGCTCCCCTAGCCTTCAGGCTAGGGCACCCCTAGGCTTTAGGCTCCCCTAGGCTAAGGCTAGGGCTCCCCTAGCCTTCAGGCTAGGGCACCCCTAGGCTTTAGGCTCCCCTAGGCTAAGGCTAGGGCTCCCCTAGCCTTCAGGCTAGGGCACCCCTAGGCTTTAGGCTCCCCTAGGCTAAGGCTAGGGCTCCCCTAGCCTTCAGGCTAGGGCACCCCTAGGCTTTAGGCTCCCCTAGGCTAAGGCTAGGGCTCCCCTAGCCTTCAGGCTAGGGCACCCCTAGGCTTTAGGCTCCCCTAGGCTAAGGCTAGGGCTCCCCTAGCCTTCAGGCTAGGGCACCCCTAGGCTTTAGGCTCCCCTAGGCTAAGGCTAGGGCTCCCCTAGCCTTCAGGCTAGGGCACCCCTAGGCTTTAGGCTCCCCTAGGCTAAGGCTAGGGCTCCCCTAGCCTTCAGGCTAGGGCACCCCTAGGCTTTAGGCTCCCCTAGGCTAAGGCTAGGGCTCCCCTAGCCTTCAGGCTAGGGCACCCCTAGGCTTTAGGCTCCCCTAGGCTAAGGCTAGGGCTCCCCTAGCCTTCAGGCTAGGGCACCCCTAGGCTTTAGGCTCCCCTAGGCTAAGGCTAGGGCTCCCCTAGCCTTCAGGCTAGGGCACCCCTAGGCTTTAGGCTCCCCTAGGCTAAGGCTAGGGCTCCCCTAGCCTTCAGGCTAGGGCACCCCTAGGCTTTAGGCTCCCCTAGGCTAAGGCTAGGGCTCCCCTAGCCTTCAGGCTAGGGCACCCCTAGGCTTTAGGCTCCCCTAGGCTAAGGCTAGGGCTCCCCTAGCCTTCAGGCTAGGGCACCCCTAGGCTTTAGGCTCCCCTAGGCTAAGGCTAGGGCTCCCCTAGCCTTCAGGCTAGGGCACCCCTAGGCTTTAGGCTCCCCTAGGCTAAGGCTAGGGCTCCCCTAGCCTTCAGGCTAGGGCACCCCTAGGCTTTAGGCTCCCCTAGGCTAAGGCTAGGGCTCCCCTAGCCTTCAGGCTAGGGCACCCCTAGGCTTTAGGCTCCCCTAGGCTAAGGCTAGGGCTCCCCTAGCCTTCAGGCTAGGGCACCCCTAGGCTTTAGGCTCCCCTAGGCTAAGGCTAGGGCTCCCCTAGCCTTCAGGCTAGGGCACCCCTAGGCTTTAGGCTCCCCTAGGCTAAGGCTAGGGCTCCCCTAGCCTTCAGGCTAGGGCACCCCTAGGCTTTAGGCTCCCCTAGGCTAAGGCTAGGGCTCCCCTAGCCTTCAGGCTAGGGCACCCCTAGGCTTTAGGCTCCCCTAGGCTAAGGCTAGGGCTCCCCTAGCCTTCAGGCTAGGGCACCCCTAGGCTTTAGGCTCCCCTAGGCTAAGGCTAGGGCTCCCCTAGCCTTCAGGCTAGGGCACCCCTAGGCTTTAGGCTCCCCTAGGCTAAGGCTAGGGCTCCCCTAGCCTTCAGGCTAGGGCACCCCTAGGCTTTAGGCTCCCCTAGGCTAAGGCTAGGGCTCCCCTAGCCTTCAGGCTAGGGCACCCCTAGGCTTTAGGCTCCCCTAGGCTAAGGCTAGGGCTCCCCTAGCCTTCAGGCTAGGGCACCCCTAGGCTTTAGGCTCCCCTAGGCTAAGGCTAGGGCTCCCCTAGCCTTCAGGCTAGGGCACCCCTAGGCTTTAGGCTCCCCTAGGCTAAGGCTAGGGCTCCCCTAGCCTTCAGGCTAGGGCACCCCTAGGCTTTAGGCTCCCCTAGGCTAAGGCTAGGGCTCCCCTAGCCTTCAGGCTAGGGCACCCCTAGGCTTTAGGCTCCCCTAGGCTAAGGCTAGGGCTCCCCTAGCCTTCAGGCTAGGGCACCCCTAGGCTTTAGGCTCCCCTAGGCTAAGGCTAGGGCTCCCCTAGCCTTCAGGCTAGGGCACCCCTAGGCTTTAGGCTCCCCTAGGCTAAGGCTAGGGCTCCCCTAGCCTTCAGGCTAGGGCACCCCTAGGCTTTAGGCTCCCCTAGGCTAAGGCTAGGGCTCCCCTAGCCTTCAGGCTAGGGCACCCCTAGGCTTTAGGCTCCCCTAGGCTAAGGCTAGGGCTCCCCTAGCCTTCAGGCTAGGGCACCCCTAGGCTTTAGGCTCCCCTAGGCTAAGGCTAGGGCTCCCCTAGCCTTCAGGCTAGGGCACCCCTAGGCTTTAGGCTCCCCTAGGCTAAGGCTAGGGCTCCCCTAGCCTTCAGGCTAGGGCACCCCTAGGCTTTAGGCTCCCCTAGGCTAAGGCTAGGGCTCCCCTAGCCTTCAGGCTAGGGCACCCCTAGGCTTTAGGCTCCCCTAGGCTAAGGCTAGGGCTCCCCTAGCCTTCAGGCTAGGGCACCCCTAGGCTTTAGGCTCCCCTAGGCTAAGGCTAGGGCTCCCCTAGCCTTCAGGCTAGGGCACCCCTAGGCTTTAGGCTCCCCTAGGCTAAGGCTAGGGCTCCCCTAGCCTTCAGGCTAGGGCACCCCTAGGCTTTAGGCTCCCCTAGGCTAAGGCTAGGGCTCCCCTAGCCTTCAGGCTAGGGCACCCCTAGGCTTTAGGCTCCCCTAGGCTAAGGCTAGGGCTCCCCTAGCCTTCAGGCTAGGGCACCCCTAGGCTTTAGGCTCCCCTAGGCTAAGGCTAGGGCTCCCCTAGCCTTCAGGCTAGGGCACCCCTAGGCTTTAGGCTCCCCTAGGCTAAGGCTAGGGCTCCCCTAGCCTTCAGGCTAGGGCACCCCTAGGCTTTAGGCTCCCCTAGGCTAAGGCTAGGGCTCCCCTAGCCTTCAGGCTAGGGCACCCCTAGGCTTTAGGCTCCCCTAGGCTAAGGCTAGGGCTCCCCTAGCCTTCAGGCTAGGGCACCCCTAGGCTTTAGGCTCCCCCTAGGCTAAGGCTAGGGCTCCCCTAGCCTTCAGGCTAGGGCACCCCTAGGCTTTAGGCTCCCCTAGGCTAAGGCTAGGGCTCCCCTAGCCTTCAGGCTAGGGCACCCCTAGGCTTTAGGCTCCCCTAGGCTAAGGCTAGGGCTCCCCTAGCCTTCAGGCTAGGGCACCCCTAGGCTTTAGGCTCCCCTAGGCTAAGGCTAGGGCTCCCCTAGCCTTCAGGCTAGGGCACCCCTAGGCTTTAGGCTCCCCTAGGCTAAGGCTAGGGCTCCCCTAGCCTTCAGGCTAGGGCACCCCTAGGCTTTAGGCTCCCCTAGGCTAAGGCTAGGGCTCCCCTAGCCTTCAGGCTAGGGCACCCCTAGGCTTTAGGCTCCCCTAGGCTAAGGCTAGGGCTCCCCTAGCCTTCAGGCTAGGGCACCCCTAGGCTTTAGGCTCCCCTAGGCTAAGGCTAGGGCTCCCCTAGCCTTCAGGCTAGGGCACCCCTAGGCTTTAGGCTCCCCTAGGCTAAGGCTAGGGCTCCCCTAGCCTTCAGGCTAGGGCACCCCTAGGCTTTAGGCTCCCCTAGGCTAAGGCTAGGGCTCCCCTAGCCTTCAGGCTAGGGCACCCCTAGGCTTTAGGCTCCCCTAGGCTAAGGCTAGGGCTCCCCTAGCCTTCAGGCTAGGGCACCCCTAGGCTTTAGGCTCCCCTAGGCTAAGGCTAGGGCTCCCCTAGCCTTCAGGCTAGGGCACCCCTAGGCTTTAGGCTCCCCTAGGCTAAGGCTAGGGCTCCCCTAGCCTTCAGGCTAGGGCACCCCTAGGCTTTAGGCTCCCCTAGGCTAAGGCTAGGGCTCCCCTAGCCTTCAGGCTAGGGCACCCCTAGGCTTTAGGCTCCCCTAGGCTAAGGCTAGGGCTCCCCTAGCCTTCAGGCTAGGGCACCCCTAGGCTTTAGGCTCCCCTAGGCTAAGGCTAGGGCTCCCCTAGCCTTCAGGCTAGGGCACCCCTAGGCTTTAGGCTCCCCTAGGCTAAGGCTAGGGCTCCCCTAGCCTTCAGGCTAGGGCACCCCTAGGCTTTAGGCTCCCCTAGGCTAAGGCTAGGGCTCCCCTAGCCTTCAGGCTAGGGCACCCCTAGGCTTTAGGCTCCCCTAGGCTAAGGCTAGGGCTCCCCTAGCCTTCAGGCTAGGGCACCCCTAGGCTTTAGGCTCCCCTAGGCTAAGGCTAGGGCTCCCCTAGCCTTCAGGCTAGGGCACCCCTAGGCTTTAGGCTCCCCTAGGCTAAGGCTAGGGCTCCCCTAGCCTTCAGGCTAGGGCACCCCTAGGCTTTAGGCTCCCCTAGGCTAAGGCTAGGGCTCCCCTAGCCTTCAGGCTAGGGCACCCCTAGGCTTTAGGCTCCCCTAGGCTAAGGCTAGGGCTCCCCTAGCCTTCAGGCTAGGGCACCCCTAGGCTTTAGGCTCCCCTAGGCTAAGGCTAGGGCTCCCCTAGCCTTCAGGCTAGGGCACCCCTAGGCTTTAGGCTCCCCCTAGGCTAAGGCTAGGGCTCCCCTAGCCTTCAGGCTAGGGCACCCCTAGGCTTTAGGCTCCCCCTAGGCTAAGGCTAGGGCTCCCCTAGCCTTCAGGCTAGGGCACCCCTAGGCTTTAGGCTCCCCCTAGGCTAAGGCTAGGGCTCCCCTAGCCTTCAGGCTAGGGCACCCCTAGGCTTTAGGCTCCCCCTAGGCTAAGGCTAGGGCTCCCCTAGCCTTCAGGCTAGGGCACCCCTAGGCTTTAGGCTCCCCCTAGGCTAAGGCTAGGGCTCCCCTAGCCTTCAGGCTAGGGCACCCCTAGGCTTTAGGCTCCCCCTAGGCTAAGGCTAGGGCTCCCCTAGCCTTCAGGCTAGGGCACCCCTAGGCTTTAGGCTCCCCCTAGGCTAAGGCTAGGGCTCCCCTAGCCTTCAGGCTAGGGCACCCCTAGGCTTTAGGCTCCCCCTAGGCTAAGGCTAGGGCTCCCCTAGCCTTCAGGCTAGGGCACCCCTAGGCTTTAGGCTCCCCCTAGGCTAAGGCTAGGGCTCCCCTAGCCTTCAGGCTAGGGCACCCCTAGGCTTTAGGCTCCCCCTAGGCTAAGGCTAGGGCTCCCCTAGCCTTCAGGCTAGGGCACCCCTAGGCTTTAGGCTCCCCCTAGGCTAAGGCTAGGGCTCCCCTAGCCTTCAGGCTAGGGCACCCCTAGGCTTTAGGCTCCCCCTAGGCTAAGGCTAGGGCTCCCCTAGCCTTCAGGCTAGGGCACCCCTAGGCTTTAGGCTCCCCCTAGGCTAAGGCTAGGGCTCCCCTAGCCTTCAGGCTAGGGCACCCCTAGGCTTTAGGCTCCCCCTAGGCTAAGGCTAGGGCTCCCCTAGCCTTCAGGCTAGGGCACCCCTAGGCTTTAGGCTCCCCCTAGGCTAAGGCTAGGGCTCCCCTAGCCTTCAGGCTAGGGCACCCCTAGGCTTTAGGCTCCCCCTAGGCTAAGGCTAGGGCTCCCCTAGCCTTCAGGCTAGGGCACCCCTAGGCTTTAGGCTCCCCTAGGCTAAGGCTAGGGCTCCCCTAGCCTTCAGGCTAGGGCACCCCTAGGCTTTAGGCTCCCCTAGGCTAAGGCTAGGGCTCCCCTAGCCTTCAGGCTAGGGCACCCCTAGGCTTTAGGCTCCCCTAGGCTAAGGCTAGGGCTCCCCTAGCCTTCAGGCTAGGGCACCCCTAGGCTTTAGGCTCCCCTAGGCTAAGGCTAGGGCTCCCCTAGCCTTCAGGCTAGGGCACCCCTAGGCTTTAGGCTCCCCTAGGCTAAGGCTAGGGCTCCCCTAGCCTTCAGGCTAGGGCACCCCTAGGCTTTAGGCTCCCCTAGGCTAAGGCTAGGGCTCCCCTAGCCTTCAGGCTAGGGCACCCCTAGGCTTTAGGCTCCCCTAGGCTAAGGCTAGGGCTCCCCTAGCCTTCAGGCTAGGGCACCCCTAGGCTTTAGGCTCCCCTAGGCTAAGGCTAGGGCTCCCCTAGCCTTCAGGCTAGGGCACCCCTAGGCTTTAGGCTCCCCTAGGCTAAGGCTAGGGCTCCCCTAGCCTTCAGGCTAGGGCACCCCTAGGCTTTAGGCTCCCTAGGCTAAGGCTAGGGCTCCCCTAGCCTTCAGGCTAGGGCACCCCTAGGCTTTAGGCTCCCCTAGGCTAAGGCTAGGGCTCCCCTAGCCTTCAGGCTAGGGCACCCCTAGGCTTTAGGCTCCCCTAGGCTAAGGCTAGGGCTCCCCTAGCCTTCAGGCTAGGGCACCCCTAGGCTTTAGGCTCCCCTAGGCTAAGGCTAGGGCTCCCCTAGCCTTCAGGCTAGGGCACCCCTAGGCTTTAGGCTCCCCTAGGCTAAGGCTAGGGCTCCCCTAGCCTTCAGGCTAGGGCACCCCTAGGCTTTAGGCTCCCCTAGGCTAAGGCTAGGGCTCCCCTAGCCTTCAGGCTAGGGCACCCCTAGGCTTTAGGCTCCCCTAGGCTAAGGCTAGGGCTCCCCTAGCCTTCAGGCTAGGGCACCCCTAGGCTTTAGGCTCCCCTAGGCTAAGGCTAGGGCTCCCCTAGCCTTCAGGCTAGGGCACCCCTAGGCTTTAGGCTCCCCTAGGCTAAGGCTAGGGCTCCCCTAGCCTTCAGGCTAGGGCACCCCTAGGCTTTAGGCTCCCCTAGGCTAAGGCTAGGGCTCCCCTAGCCTTCAGGCTAGGGCACCCCTAGGCTTTAGGCTCCCCTAGGCTAAGGCTAGGGCTCCCCTAGCCTTCAGGCTAGGGCACCCCTAGGCTTTAGGCTCCCCTAGGCTAAGGCTAGGGCTCCCCTAGCCTTCAGGCTAGGGCACCCCCTAGGCTTTAGGCTCCCCTAGGCTAAGGCTAGGGCTCCCCTAGCCTTCAGGCTAGGGCACCCCTAGGCTTTAGGCTCCCCTAGGCTAAGGCTAGGGCTCCCCTAGCCTTCAGGCTAGGGCACCCCTAGGCTTTAGGCTCCCCTAGGCTAAGGCTAGGGCTCCCCTAGCCTTCAGGCTAGGGCACCCCTAGGCTTTAGGCTCCCTAGGCTAAGGCTAGGGCTCCCCTAGCCTTCAGGCTAGGGCACCCCTAGGCTTTAGGCTCCCCTAGGCTAAGGCTAGGGCTCCCCTAGCCTTCAGGCTAGGGCACCCCTAGGCTTTAGGCTCCCCTAGGCTAAGGCTAGGGCTCCCCTAGCCTTCAGGCTAGGGCACCCCTAGGCTTTAGGCTCCCCTAGGCTAAGGCTAGGGCTCCCCTAGCCTTCAGGCTAGGGCACCCCTAGGCTTTAGGCTCCCCTAGGCTAAGGCTAGGGCTCCCCTAGCCTTCAGGCTAGGGCACCCCTAGGCTTTAGGCTCCCCTAGGCTAAGGCTAGGGCTCCCCTAGCCTTCAGGCTAGGGCACCCCTAGGCTTTAGGCTCCCCTAGGCTAAGGCTAGGGCTCCCCTAGCCTTCAGGCTAGGGCACCCCTAGGCTTTAGGCTCCCCTAGGCTAAGGCTAGGGCTCCCCTAGCCTTCAGGCTAGGGCACCCCTAGGCTTTAGGCTCCCCTAGGCTAAGGCTAGGCTCCCCTAGCCTTCAGGCTAGGGCACCCCTAGGCTTTAGGCTCCCCTAGGCTAAGGCTAGGGCTCCCCTAGCCTTCAGGCTAGGGCACCCCTAGGCTTTAGGCTCCCCTAGGCTAAGGCTAGGGCTCCCCTAGCCTTCAGGCTAGGGCACCCCTAGGCTTTAGGCTCCCCTAGGCTAAGGCTAGGGCTCCCCTAGCCTTCAGGCTAGGGCACCCCTAGGCTTTAGGCTCCCCTAGGCTAAGGCTAGGGCTCCCCTAGCCTTCAGGCTAGGGCACCCCTAGGCTTTAGGCTCCCCTAGGCTAAGGCTAGGGCTCCCCTAGCCTTCAGGCTAGGGCACCCCTAGGCTTTAGGCTCCCCTAGGCTAAGGCTAGGGCTCCCCTAGCCTTCAGGCTAGGGCACCCCTAGCTTTAGGCTCCCCTAGGCTAAGGCTAGGGCTCCCCCTAGCCTTCAGGCTAGGGCACCCCTAGGCTTTAGGCTCCCCTAGGCTAAGGCTAGGGCTCCCCTAGCCTTCAGGCTAGGGCACCCCTAGGCTTTAGGCTCCCCTAGGCTAAGGCTAGGGCTCCCCTAGCCTTCAGGCTAGGGCACCCCTAGGCTTTAGGCTCCCCTAGGCTAAGGCTAGGGCTCCCCTAGCCTTCAGGCTAGGGCACCCCTAGGCTTTAGGCTCCCCTAGGCTAAGGCTAGGGCTCCCCTAGCCTTCAGGCTAGGGCACCCCTAGGCTTTAGGCTCCCCTAGGCTAAGGCTAGGGCTCCCCTAGCCTTCAGGCTAGGGCACCCCTAGGCTTTAGGCTCCCCTAGGCTAAGGCTAGGGCTCCCCTAGCCTTCAGGCTAGGGCACCCCTAGGCTTTAGGCTCCCCTAGGCTAAGGCTAGGGCTCCCCTAGCCTTCAGGCTAGGGCACCCCTAGGCTTTAGGCTCCCCTAGGCTAAGGCTAGGGCTCCCCTAGCCTTCAGGCTAGGGCACCCCTAGGCTTTAGGCTCCCCTAGGCTAAGGCTAGGGCTCCCCTAGCCTTCAGGCTAGGGCACCCCTAGGCTTTAGGCTCCCCTAGGCTAAGGCTAGGGCTCCCCTAGCCTTCAGGCTAGGGCACCCCTAGGCTTTAGGCTCCCCTAGGCTAAGGCTAGGGCTCCCCTAGCCTTCAGGCTAGGGCACCCCTAGGCTTTAGGCTCCCCTAGGCTAAGGCTAGGGCTCCCCTAGCCTTCAGGCTAGGGCACCCCTAGGCTTTAGGCTCCCCTAGGCTAAGGCTAGGGCTCCCCTAGCCTTCAGGCTAGGGCACCCCTAGGCTTTAGGCTCCCCTAGGCTAAGGCTAGGGCTCCCCTAGCCTTCAGGCTAGGGCACCCCTAGGCTTTAGGCTCCCCTAGGCTAAGGCTAGGGCTCCCCTAGCCTTCAGGCTAGGGCACCCCTAGGCTTTAGGCTCCCCTAGGCTAAGGCTAGGGCTCCCCTAGCCTTCAGGCTAGGGCACCCCTAGGCTTTAGGCTCCCTAGGCTAAGGCTAGGGCTCCCTAGCCTTCAGGCTAGGGCACCCCTAGGCTTTAGGCTCCCCTAGGCTAAGGCTAGGGCTCCCCTAGCCTTCAGGCTAGGGCACCCCTAGGCTTTAGGCTCCCCTAGGCTAAGGCTAGGGCTCCCCCTAGCCTTCAGGCTAGGGCACCCCTAGGCTTTAGGCTCCCCTAGGCTAAGGCTAGGGCTCCCCTAGCCTTCAGGCTAGGGCACCCCTAGGCTTTAGGCTCCCCTAGGCTAAGGCTAGGGCTCCCCTAGCCTTCAGGCTAGGGCACCCCTAGGCTTTAGGCTCCCCTAGGCTAAGGCTAGGGCTCCCCTAGCCTTCAGGCTAGGGCACCCCTAGGCTTTAGGCTCCCCTAGGCTAAGGCTAGGGCTCCCCTAGCCTTCAGGCTAGGGCACCCCTAGGCTTTAGGCTCCCCTAGGCTAAGGCTAGGGCTCCCCTAGCCTTCAGGCTAGGGCACCCCTAGGCTTTAGGCTCCCTAGGCTAAGGCTAGGGCTCCCCTAGCCTTCAGGCTAGGGCACCCTAGGCTTTAGGCTCCCCTAGGCTAAGGCTAGGGCTCCCCTAGCCTTCAGGCTAGGGCACCCCTAGGCTTTAGGCTCCCCTAGGCTAAGGCTAGGGCTCCCCTAGCCTTCAGGCTAGGGCACCCCTAGGCTTTAGGCTCCCCTAGGCTAAGGCTAGGGCTCCCTAGCCTTCAGGCTAGGGCACCCCTAGGCTTTAGGCTCCCCTAGGCTAAGGCTAGGGCTCCCCTAGCCTTCAGGCTAGGGCACCCCTAGGCTTTAGGCTCCCCTAGGCTAAGGCTAGGGCTCCCCTAGCCTTCAGGCTAGGGCACCCCTAGGCTTTAGGCTCCCCTAGCTAAGGCTAGGGCTCCCCTAGCCTTCAGGCTAGGGCACCCCTAGGCTTTAGGCTCCCCTAGGCTAAGGCTAGGGCTCCCCTAGCCTTCAGGCTAGGGCACCCCTAGGCTTTAGGCTCCCCTAGGCTAAGGCTAGGGCTCCCCTAGCCTTCAGGCTAGGGCACCCCTAGGCTTTAGGCTCCCCTAGGCTAAGGCTAGGGCTCCCCTAGCCTTCAGCTAGGGCACCCTAGGCTTTAGGCTCCCCTAGGCTAAGGCTAGGGCTCCCCTAGCCTTCAGGCTAGGGCACCCCTAGGCTTTAGCTCCCCTAGGCTAAGGCTAGGGCTCCCCTAGCCTTCAGGCTAGGGCACCCTAGCTTTAGGCTCCCCTAGGCTAGGGCTAGGGCTCCCCTAGCCTTCAGGCTAGGGCACCCCTAGGCTTTAGGCTCCCCTAGGCTAAGGCTAGGGCTCCCCTAGCCTTCAGGCTAGGGCACCCCTAGGCTTTAGGCTCCCCTAGGCTAAGGCTAGGGCTCCCTAGCCTTCAGGCTAGGGCACCCCTAGGCTTTAGGCTCCCCTAGGCTAAGGCTAGGGCTCCCCTAGCCTTCAGGCTAGGGCACCCCTAGGCTTTAGGCTCCCCTAGGCTAAGGCTAGGGCTCCCCTAGCCTTCAGGCTAGGGCACCCCTAGGCTTTAGGCTCCCCTAGGCTAAGGCTAGGGCTCCCCTAGCCTTCAGGCTAGGGCACACCTAGGCTTTAGGCTCCCCTAGGCTAAGGCTAGGGCTCCCCTAGCCTTCAGGCTAGGGCACCCCTAGGCTTTAGGCTCCCCTAGGCTAAGGCTAGGGCTCCCCTAGCCTTCAGGCTAGGGCACCCCTAGGCTTTAGGCTCCCCTAGGCTAAGGCTAGGGCTCCCCTAGCCTTCAGGCTAGGGCACCCCTAGGCTTTAGGCTCCCCTAGGCTAAGGCTAGGGCTCCCCTAGCCTTCAGGCTAGGGCACCCCTAGGCTTTAGGCTCCCCTAGGCTAAGGCTAGGGCTCCCCTAGCCTTCAGGCTGGGAACCCCTAGGCTTTAGGCTCCCCTAGGCTAAGGCTAGGGCTCCCCTAGCCTTCAGGCTAGGGCACCCCTAGGCTTTAGGCTCCCCTAGGCTAAGGCTAGGGCTCCCTAGCCTTCAGGCTAGGGCACCCCTAGGCTTTAGGCTCCCCTAGGCTAAGGCTGGGCTCCCCCTAGCCTTCAGGCTAGGGCACCCCTAGGCTTTAGGCTCCCCTAGGCTAAGGCTAGGGCTCCCCTAGCCTTCAGGCTAGGGCACCCCTAGGCTTTAGGCTCCCTAGGCTAAGGCTAGGGCTCCCCCTAGCCTTCAGGCTAGGGCACCCCTAGGCTTTAGGCTCC
>NW_027458392.1:0-45232 GCF_050624435.1 Tenrec ecaudatus
TTTAGGCTCCCCTAGGCTAAGGCTAGGGCTCCCCTAGGCTTTAGGCTCCCCTAGGCTAAGGCTAGGGCTCCCCTAGCCTTCAGGCTAGGGCACCCCTAGGCTTTAGGCTCCCCTAGGCTAAGGCTAGGGCTCCCCTAGGCTTTAGGCTCCCGTAGGCTAAGGCTAGGGCTCCCCTAGCCTTCAGGCTAGGGCAACCCTAGGCTTTAGGCTCCCCTAGGCTAAGGCTAGGGCTCCCCTAGGCTTTAGGCTCCCCTAAGCTAAGGCTAGGGCTACCCTAGCCTTCAGGCTAGGGCACCCCTAGGCTTTTGGCTCCCCTAGGATAAGGCTAGGGCTCCCCTAGGCTTTAGGCTCCCCTAGGCTAAGGCTAGGGCTCCCCTAGGCTTTAGGCTCCCCTAGGCTAAGGCTAGGGCTCCCCTAGGCTTTAGGCTCCCCTAGGCTAAGGCTAGGGCTCCCCTAGGCTTTAGGCTCCCCTAGGCTAAGGCTAGGGCTCCCCTAGGCTTTAGGCTCCCCTAGGCTAAGGCTAGGGCTCCCCTAGGCTTTAGGCATCCCCTAGGCTAAGGCTAGGGCTCCCCTAGGCTTTAGGCTCCCCTAGGCTAAGGCTAGGGCTCCCCTAGGCTTTAGGCTCCCCTAGGCTAAGGCTAGGGCTCCCCTAGGCTTTAGGCTCCCCTAGGCTAAGGCTAGGGCTCCCCTAGCCTTTAGGCTCCCCTAGGCTAAGGCTAGGGCTCCCCTAGCCTTTAGGCTCCCCTAGGCTAAGGCTAGGGCTCCCCTAGCCTTTAGGCTCCCCTAGGCTAAGGCTAGGGCTCCCCTAGCCTTTAGGCTCCCCTAGGCTAAGGCTAGGGCTCCCCTAGCCTTTAGGCTCCCCTAGGCTAAGGCTAGGGCTCCCCTAGCCTTTAGGCTCCCCTAGGCTAAGGCTAGGGCTCCCCTAGCCTTCAGGCTAGGGCACCCCTAGGCTTTAGGCTCCCCTAGGCTAAGGCTAGGGCTCCCCTAGCCTTCAGGCTAGGGCACCCCTAGGCTTTAGGCTCCCCTAGGCTAAGGCTAGGGCTCCCCTAGCCTTCAGGCTAGGGCACCCCTAGGCTTTAGGCTCCCCTAGGCTAAGGCTAGGGCTCCCCTAGCCTTCAGGCTTGGGCACCCCTAGGCTTTAGGCTCCCCTAGGCTAAGGCTAGGGCTCCCCTAGCCTTCAGGCTAGGGCACCCCTAGGCTTTAGGCTCCCCTAGGCTAAGGCTAGGGCTCCCCTAGCCTTCAGGCTAGGGCACCCCTAGGCTTTAGGCTTCCCTAGGCTAAGGCTAGGGCTCCCCTAGCCTTCAGGCTAGGGCACCCCTAGGCTTTAGGCTCCCCTAGGCTAAGGCTAGGGCTCCCCTAGCCTTCAGGCTAGGGCACCCCTAGGCTTTAGGCTCCCCTAGGCTAAGGCTAGGGCTCCCCTAGCCTTCAGGCTAGGGCACCCCTAGGCTTTAGGCTCCCCTAGGCTAAGGCTAGGGCTCCCCTAGCCTTCAGGCTAGGGCACCCCTAGGCTTTAGGCTCCCCTAGGCTAAGGCTAGGGCTCCCCTAGCCTTCAGGCTAGGGCACCCCTAGGCTTTAGGCTCCCCTAGGCTAAGGCTAGGGCTCCCCTAGCCTTCAGGCTAGGGCATCCCTAGGTTTTAGGCTCCCCTAGGCTAAGGCTAGGGCTCCCCTAGCCTTCAGGCTAGGGCACCCCTAGGCTTTAGGCTCCCCTAGGCTAAGGCTAGGGCTCCCCTAGCCTTCAGGCTAGGGCACCCCTAGGCTTTAGGCTCCCCTAGGCTAAGGCTAGGGCTCCCCTAGCCTTCAGGCTAGGGCACCCCTAGGCTTTAGGCTCCCCTAGGCTAAGGCTAGGGCTCCCCTAGCCTTCAGGCTAGGGCACCCCTAGGCTTTAGGCTCCCCTAGCCTAAGGCTAGGGCTCCCCTAGCCTTCAGGCTAGGGCACCCCTAGGCTTTAGGCTCCCCTAGGCTAAGGCTAGGGCTCCCCTAGCCTTCAGGCTAGGGCACCCCTAGGCTTTAGGCTCCCCTAGGCTAAGGCTAGGGCTCCCCTAGCCTTCAGGCTAGGGCACCCCTAGGCTTTAGGCTCCCCTAGGCTAAGGCTAGGGCTCCCCTACCCTTCAGGCTAGGGCACCCCTAGGCTTTAGGCTCCCCTAGGCTAAGGCTAGGGCTCCCCTAGCCTTCAGGCTAGGGCACCCCTAGGCTTTAGGCTCCCCTAGGCTAAGGCTAGGGCTCCCCTAGCCTTCAGGCTAGGGCACCCCTAGGCTTTAGGCTCCCCTAGGCTAAGGCTAGGTCTCCCCTAGCCTTCAGGCTAGGGCACCCCTAGGCTTTAGGCTCCCCTAGGCTAAGGCTAGGGCTCCCCTAGCCTTCAGGCTAGGGCACCCCGAGGCTTTAGGCACCCCTAGGCTAAGGCTAGGGCTCCCCTAGCCTTCAGGCTAGGGCACCCCGAGGCTTTAGGCTCCCCTAGGCTAAGGCTAGGGCTCCCCTAGCCTTCAGGCTAGGGCACCCCGAGGCTTTAGGCTCCCCTAGGCTAAGGCTAGGGCTCCCCTAGCCTTCAGCCTAGGGCACCCCGAGGGTTTAGGCTCCCCTAGGCTAAGGCTAGGGCTCCCCTAGCCTTCAGGCTAGGGCACCCCGAGGCTTTAGGCTCCCCTAGGCTAAGGCTAGGGCTCCCCTAGCCTTCAGGCTAGGGCACCCCGAGGCTTTAGGCTCCCCAAGGCTAAGGCTAGGGCTCCCCTAGCCTTCAGGCTAGGGCACCCCGAGGCTTTAGGCTCCCCTAGGCTAAGGCTAGGGCTCCCCTAGCCTTCAGGCTAGGGCACCCCGAGGCTTTAGGCTCCCCTAGGCTAAGGCTAGGGCTCCCCTAGCCTTCAGGCTAGGGCACCCCGAGGCTTTAGGCTCCCCTAGGCTAAGGCTAGGGCTCCCCTAGCCTTCAGGCTAGGGCACCCCGAGGCTTTAGGCTCCCCTAGGCTAAGGCTAGGGCTCCCCTAGCCTTCAGGCTAGGGCACCCCGAGGCTTTAGGCTCCCCTAGGCTAAGGCTAGGGCTCCCCTAGCCTTCAGGCTAGGGCACCCCGAGGCTTTAGGCTCCCCTAGGCTAAGGCTAGGGCTCCCCTAGCCTTCAGGCTAGGGCACCCCGAGGCTTTAGGCTCCCCTAGGCTAAGGCTAGGGCTCCCCTAGCCTTCAGGCTAGGGCACCCCGAGGCTTTAGGCTCCCCTAGGCTAAGGCTAGGGCTCCCCTAGCCTTCAGGCTAGGGCACCCCGAGGCTTTAGGCTCCCCTAGGCTAAGGCTAGGGCTCCCCTAGCCTTCAGGCTAGGGCACCCCGAGGATTTAGGCTCCCCTAGGCTAAGGCTAGGGCTCCCCTAGCCTTCAGGCTAGGGCACCCCGAGGCTTTAGGCTCCCCTAGGCTAAGGCTAGGGCTCCCCTAGCCTTCAGGCTAGGGCACCCCGAGGCTTTAGGCTCCCCTAGGCTAAGGCTAGGGCTCCCCTAGCCTTCAGGCTAGGGCACCCCGAGGCTTTTGGCTCCCCTAGGCTAAGGCTAGGGCTCCCCTAGCCTTCAGGCTAGGGCACCCCGAGGCTTTAGGCTCCCCTAGGCTAAGGCTAGGGCTCCCCTAGCCTTCAGGCTAGGGCACCCCGAGGCTTTAGGCTCCCCTAGGCTAAGGCTAGGGCTCCCCTAGCCTTCAGGCTAGGGCACCCCGAGGCTTTAGGCTCCCCTAGGCTAAGGCTAGGGCTCCCCTAGCCTTCAGGCTAGGGCACCCCGAGGCTTTAGGCTCCCCTAGGCTAAGGCTAGGGCTCCCCTAGCCTTCAGGCTAGGGCACCCCGAGGCTTTAGGCTCCCCTAGGCTAAGGCTAGGGCTCCCCTAGCCTTCAGGTTAGGGCACCCCGAGGCTTTAGGCTCCCCTAGGCTAAGGCTAGGGCTCCCCTAGCCTTCAGGCTAGGGCACCCCGAGGCTTTAGGCTCCCCTAGGCTAAGGCTAGGGCTCCCCTAGCCTTCAGGCTAGGGCACCCCGAGGCTTTAGGCTCCCCTAGGCTAAGGCTAGGGCTCCCCTAGCCTTCAGGCTAGGGTACCCCGAGGCTTTAGGCTCCCCTAGGCTAAGGTTTGGGCTCCCCTAGCCTTCAGGCTAGGGCACCCCGAGGCTTTAGGCTCCCCTAGGCTAAGGCTAGGGCTCCCCTAGCCTTCAGGCTAGGGCACCCCGAGGCTTTAGGCTCCCCTAGGCTAAGGCTAGGGCTCCCCTAGCCTTCAGGCTAGGGCACCCCGAGGCTTTAGGCTCCCCTAGGCTAAGGCTAGGGCTCCCCTAGCCTTCAGGCTAGGGCACCCCGAGGCTTTAGGCTCCCCTAGGCTAAGGCTAGGGCTCCCCTAGCCTTCAGGCTAGGGCACCCCGAGGCTTTAGGCTCCCCTAGGCTAAGGCTAGGGCTCCCCTAGCCTTCAGGCTAGGGCACCCCTTGGCTTTAGGCTCCCCTAGGCTAAGGCTAGGGCTCCCCTAGCCTTCAGGCTAGGGCACCCCGAGGCTTTTGGCTCCCCTAGGCTAAGGCTAGGGCTCCCCTAGCCTTCAGGTTGGGCACCCCGAGGCTTTAGGCTCCCCTAGGCTAAGGCTAGGGCTCCCCTAGCCTTCAGGCTAGGGCACCCCGAGGCTTTAGGCTCCCCTAGGCTAAGACTAGGGCTCCCCTAGCCTTCAGGCTAGGGCACCCCGAGGCTTTAGGCTAGGGCTCCCCTAGGCTAAGGCTAGGGCTCCCCTAGCCTTCAGGCTAGGGCACCCCGAGGCTTTAGGCTAGGGCTCCCCTAGGCTAAGGCTAGGGCTCCCCTAGCCTTCAGGCTAGGGCACCCCGAGGCTTTAGGCTAGGGCTCCCCTAGGCTAAGGCTAGGGCTCCCCTAGCCTTCAGGCTAGGGCACCCCGAGGCTTTAGGCTAGGGCTCCCCTAGGCTAAGGCTAGGGCTCCACTAGCCTTCAGGCTAGGGCACCCCGAGGCTTTAGGCTAGGGCTCCCCTAGGCTAAGGCTAGGGCTCCCCTAGCCTTCAGGCTAGGGCACCCCGAGGCTTTAGGCTAGGGCTCCCCTAGGCTAAGGCTACGGCTCCCCTAGCCTTCAGGCTAGGGCACCCCGAGGCTTTAGGCTAGGGCTCCCCTAGGCTAAGGCTAGGGCTCCCCTAGCCTTCAGGCTAGGGCACCCCGAGGCTTTAGGCTAGGGCTCCCCTAGGCTAAGGCTAGGGCTCCCCTAGCCTTCAGGCTAGGGCACCCCGAGGCTTTAGGCTAGGGCTCCCCTAGGCTAAGGCTAGGGCTCCCCTAGCCTTCAGGCTAGGGCACCCCGAGGCTTTAGGCTAGGGCTCCCCTAGGCTAAGGCTAGGGCTCCCCTAGCCTTCAGGCTAGGGCACCCCGAGGCTTTAGGCTAGGGCTCCCCTAGGCTAAGGCTAGGGCTCCCCTAGCCTTCAGGCTAGGGCACCCCGAGGCTTTAGGCTAGGGCTCCCCTAGGCTAAGGCTAGGGCTCCCCTAGCCTTCAGGCTAGGGCACCCCGAGGCTTTAGGCTAGGGCTCCCCTAGGCTAAGGCTAGGGCTCCCCTAGCCTTCAGGCTAGGGCACCCCGAGGCTTTAGGCTAGGGCTCCCCTAGGCTAAGGCTAGGGCTCCCCTAGCCTTCAGGCTAGGGCACCCCGAGGCTTCAGGCTAGGGCTCCCCTAGGCTAAGGCTAGGGCTCCCCTAGCCTTCAGGCTAGGGCACCCCGAGGCTTCAGGCTAGGGCTCCCCTAGGCTAAGGCTAGGGCTCCCCTAGCCTTCAGGCTAGGGCACCCCTAGGCTTCAGGCTAGGGCTCCCCTAGGCTAAGGCTAGGGCTCCCCTAGCCTTCAGGCTAGGGCACCCCTAGGCTTCAGGCTAGGGCTCCCCTAGGCTAAGGCTAGGGCTCCCCTAGCCTTCAGGCTAGGGCACCCCTAGGCTTCAGGCTAGGGCTCCCCTAGGCTAAGGCTAGGGCTCCCCTAGCCTTCAGGCTAGGGCACCCCTAGGCTTCAGGCTAGGGCTCCCCTAGGCTAAGGCTAGGGCTCCCCTAGCCTTCAGGCTAGGGCACCCCTAGGCTTCAGGCTAGGGCTCCCCTAGGCTAAGGCTAGGGCTCCCCTAGCCTTCAGGCTAGGGCACCCCTAGCCTTCAGGCTAGGGCTCCCCTAGGCTAAGGCTAGGGCTCCCTTAGCCTTCAGGCTAGGGCACCCCTAGGCTTCAGGCTAGGGCTCCCCTAGGCTAAGGCTAGGGCTCCCCTAGCCTTCAGGCTAGGGCACCCCTAGGCTTCAGGCTAGGGCTCCCCTAGGCTAAGGCTAGGGCTCCCCTAGCCTTCAGGCTAGGGCACCCCTAGGCTTCAGGCTAGGGCTCCCCTAGGCTAAGGCTAGGGCTCCCCTAGCCTTCAGGCTAGGGCACCCCTTGGCTTCAGGCTAGGGCTCCCCTAGGCTAAGGCTAGGGCTCCCCTAGCCTTCAGGCTAGGGCACCCCTAGGCTTCAGGCTAGGGCTCCCCTAGGCTAAGGCTAGGGCTCCCCTAGCCTTCAGGCTAGGGCACCCCTAGGCTTCAGGCTAGGGCTCCCCTAGGCTAAGGCTAGGGCTCCCCTAGCCTTCAGGCTAAGGCACCCCTAGGCTTCAGGCTAGGGCTCCCCTAGGCTAAGGCTAGGGCTCCCCTAGCCTTCAGGCTAGGGCACCCCTAGGCTTCAGGCTAGGGCTCCCCTAGGCTAAGGCTAGGGCTCCCCTAGCCTTCAGGCTAGGGCTCCCCTAGGCTAAGGCTAGGGCTCCCCTAGCCTTCAGGCTAGGGCACCCCTAGGCTTCAGGCTAGGGCTCCCCTAGGCTAAGGCTAGGGCTCCCCTAGCCTTCAGGCTAGGGCACCCCTAGGCTTCAGGCTAGGGCTCCCCTAGGCTAAGGCTAGGCCTCCCTAGCATTCAGGCTAGGGCACCCCTAGGCTTCAGGCTAGGGCTCCCCTAGGCTAAGGCTAGGGCTCCCCTAGCCTTCAGGCTAGGGCACCCCTAGGCTTCAGGCTAGGGCTCCCCTAGGCTAAGGCTAGGGCTCCCCTAGCCTTCAGGCTAGGGCACCCCTAGGCTTCAGGCTAGGGCTCCCCTAGGCTAAGGCTAGGGCTCCCCTAGCCTTCAGGCTAGGGCACCCCGAGGCTTCAGGCTAGGGCTCCCCTAGGCTAAGGCTAGGGCTCCCCTAGCCTTCAGGCTAGGGCACCCCGAGGCTTCAGGCTAGGGCTCCCCTAGGCTAAGGCTAGGGCTCCCCTAGCCTTCAGGCTAGGGCACCCCGAGGCTTTAGGCTCCCCTAGGCTAAGGCTAGGGCTCCCCTAGCCTTCAGGCTAGGGCACCCCGAGGCTTTAGGCTCCCCTAGGCTAAGGCTAGGGCTCCCCTAGCCTTCAGGCTAGGGCACCCCGAGGCTTTAGGCTCCCCTAGGCTAAGGCTAGGGCTCCCCTAGCCTTCAGGCTAGGGCACCCCGAGGCTTTTGGCTCCCCTAGGCTAAGGCTAGGGCTCCCCTAGCCTTCAGGCTAGGGCACCCCGAGGCTTTAGGCTCCCCTAGGCTAAGGCTAGGGCTCCCCTAGCCTTCAGGCTAGGGCACCCCGAGGCTTTAGGCTCCCCTAGGCTAAGGCTAGGGCTCCCCTAGCCTTCAGGCTAGGGCACCCCGAGGCTTTAGGCTCCCCTAGGCTAAGGCTAGGGCTCCCCTAGCCTTCAGGCTAGGGCACCCCGAGGCTTTAGGCTCCCCTAGGCTAAGGCTAGGGCTCCCCTAGCCTGAAGGCTAGGGCACCCCGAGGCTTTAGGCTCCCCTAGGCTAAGGCTAGGGCTCCCCTAGCCTTCAGGCTAGGGCACCCCGAGGCTTTAGGCTCCCCTAGGCTAAGGCTAGGGCTCCCCTAGCCTTCAGGCTAGGGCACCCCGAGGCTTTAGGCTCCCCTAGGCTAAGGCTAGGGCTCCCCTAGCCTTCAGGCTAGGGCACGCGAGGCTTTAGGCTCCCCTAGGCTAAGGCTAGGGCTCCCCTAGCCTTCAGGCTAGGGCACCCCGAGGCTTTAGGCTCCCCTAGGCTAAGGCTAGGGCTCCCCTAGCCTTCAGGCTAGGGCACCCCGAGGCTTTAGGCTCCCCTAGGCTAAGGCTAGGGCTCCCCTAGCCTTCAGGCTAGGGCACCCCGAGGCTTTAGGCTCCCCTAGGCTAAGGCTAGGGCTCCCCTAGCCTTCAGGCTAGGGCACCCCGAGGCTTTAGGCTCCCCTAGGCTAAGGCTAGGGCTCCCCTAGCCTGAAGGCTAGGGCACCCCGAGGCTTTAGGCTCCCCTAGGCTAAGGCTAGGGCTCCCCTAGCCTTCAGGCTAGGGCACCCCGAGGCTTTAGGCTCCCCTAGGCTAAGGCTAGGGCTCCCCTAGCCTTCAGGCTAGGGCACCCCGAGGCTTTAGGCTCCCCTAGGCTAAGGCTAGGGCTCCCCTAGCCTTCAGGCTAGGGCACCCCGAGGCTTTAGGCTCCCCTAGGCTAAGGCTAGGGCTCCCCTAGCCTTCAGGCTAGGGCACCCCGAGGCTTTAGGCTCCCCTAGGCTAAGGCTAGGGCTCCCCTAGCCTTCAGGCTAGGGCACCCCGAGGCTTTAGGCTCCCCTAGGCTAAGGCTAGGGCTCCCCTAGCCTTCAGGCTAGGGCACCCCGAGGCTTTAGGCTCCCCTAGGCTAAGGCTAGGGCTCCCCTAGCCTTCAGGTTGGGCACCCCGAGGCTTTAGGCTCCCCTAGGCTAAGGCTAGGGCTCCCCTAGCCTTCAGGCTAGGGCACCCCGAGGCTTTAGGCTCCCCTAGGCTAAGGCTAGGGCTCCCCTAGCCTTCAGGCTAGGGCACCCCGAGGCTTTAGGCTCCCCTAGGCTAAGACTAGGGCTCCCCTAGCCTTCAGGCTAGGGCACCCCGAGGCTTTAGGCTAGGGCTCCCCTAGGCTAAGGCTAGGGCTCCCCTAGCCTTCAGGCTAGGGCACCCCGAGGCTTTAGGCTAGGGCTCCCCTAGGCTAAGGCTAGGGCTCCCCTAGCCTTCAGGCTAGGGCACCCCGAGGCTTTAGGCTAGGGCTCCCCTAGGCTAAGGCTAGGGCTCCACTAGCCTTCAGGCTAGGGCACCCCGAGGCTTTAGGCTAGGGCTCCCCTAGGCTAAGGCTAGGGCTCCCCTAGTTTTCAGGCTAGGGCACCCCGAGGCTTTAGGCTAGGGCTCCCCTAGGCTAAGGCTACGGCTCCCCTAGCCTTCAGGCTAGGGCACCCCGAGGCTTTAGGCTAGGGCTCCCCTAGGCTAAGGCTAGGGCTCCCCTAGCCTTCAGGCTAGGGCACCCCGAGGCTTTAGGCTAGGGCTCCCCTAGGCTAAGGCTAGGGCTCCCCTAGCCTTCAGGCTAGGGCACCCCGAGGCTTTAGGCTAGGGCTCCCCTAGGCTAAGGCTAGGGCTCCCCTAGCCTTCAGGCTAGGGCACCCCGAGGCTTTAGGCTAGGGCTCCCCTAGGCTAAGGCTAGGGCTCCCCTAGCCTTCAGGCTAGGGCACCCCGAGGCTTTAGGCTAGGGCTCCCCTAGGCTAAGGCTAGGGCTCCCCTAGCCTTCAGGCTAGGGCACCCCGAGGCTTTAGGCTAGGGCTCCCCTAGGCTAAGGCTAGGGCTCCCCTAGCCTTCAGGCTAGGGCACCCCGAGGCTTTAGGCTAGGGCTCCCCTAGGCTAAGGCTAGGGCTCCCCTAGCCTTCAGGCTAGGGCACCCCGAGGCTTTAGGCTAGGGCTCCCCTAGGCTAAGGCTAGGGCTCCCCTAGCCTTCAGGCTAGGGCACCCCGAGGCTTCAGGCTAGGGCTCCCCTAGGCTAAGGCTAGGGCTCCCCTAGCCTTCAGGCTAGGGCACCCCGAGGCTTCAGGCTAGGGCTCCCCTAGGCTAAGGCTAGGGCTCCCCTAGCCTTCAGGCTAGGGCACCCCTAGGCTTCAGGCTAGGGCTCCCCTAGGCTAAGGCTAGGGCTCCCCTAGCCTTCAGGCTAGGGCACCCCTAGGCTTCAGGCTAGGGCTCCCCTAGGCTAAGGCTAGGGCTCCCCTAGCCTTCAGGCTAGGGCACCCCTAGGCTTCAGGCTAGGGCTCCCCTAGGCTAAGGCTAGGGCTCCCCTAGCCTTCAGGCTAGGGCACCCCTAGGCTTCAGGCTAGGGCTCCCCTAGGCTAAGGCTAGGGCTCCCCTAGCCTTCAGGCTAGGGCACCCCTAGGCTTCAGGCTAGGGCTCCCCTAGGCTAAGGCTAGGGCTCCCCTAGCCTTCAGGCTAGGGCACCCCTAGGCTTCAGGCTAGGGCTCCCCTAGGCTAAGGCTAGGGCTCCCCTAGCCTTCAGGCTAGGGCACCCCTAGGCTTCAGGCTAGGGCTCCCCTAGGCTAAGGCTAGGGCTCCCCTAGCCTTCAGGCTAGGGCACCCCTAGGCTTCAGGCTAGGGCTCCCCTAGGCTAAGGCTAGGGCTCCCCTAGCCTTCAGGCTAGGGCACCCCTAGGCTTCAGGCTAGGGCTCCCCTAGGCTAAGGCTAGGGCTCCCCTAGCCTTCAGGCTAGGGCACCCCTAGGCTTCAGGCTAGGGCTCCCCTAGGCTAAGGCTAGGGCTCCCCTAGCCTTCAGGCTAGGGCACCCCTAGGCTTCAGGCTAGGGCTCCCCTAGGCTAAGGCTAGGGCTCCCCTAGCCTTCAGGCTAGGGCACCCCTAGGCTTCAGGCTAGGGCTCCCCTAGGCTAAGGCTAGGGCTCCCCTAGCCTTCAGGCTAGGGCACCCCTAGGCTTCAGGCTAGGGCTCCCCTAGGCTAAGGCTAGGGCTCCCCTAGCCTTCAGGCTAGGGCACCCCTAGCCTTCAGGCTAGGGCTCCCCTAGGCTAAGGCTAGGGCTCCCTTAGCCTTCAGTCTAGGGCACACCTAGGCTTCAGGCTAGGGCTCCCCTAGGCTAAGGCTAGGGCTCCCCTAGCCTTCAGGCTAGGGCACCCCTAGGCTTCAGGCTAGGGCTCCCCTAGGCTAAGGCTAGGGCTCCCCTAGCCTTCAGGCTAGGGCACCCCTAGGCTTCAGGCTAGGGCTCCCCTAGGCTAAGGCTAGGGCTCCCCTAGCCTTCAGGCTAGGGCACCCCTTGGCTTCAGGCTAGGGCTCCCCTAGGCTAAGGCTAGGGCTCCCCTAGCCTTCAGGCTAGGGCACCCCTAGGCTTCAGGCTAGGGCTCCCCTAGGCTAAGGCTAGGGCTCCCCTAGCCTTCAGGCTAGGGCACCCCTAGGCTTCAGGCTAGGGCTCCCCTAGGCTAAGGCTAGGGCTCCCCTAGCCTTCAGGCTAAGGCACCCCTAGGCTTCAGGCTAGGGCTCCCCTAGGCTAAGGCTAGGGCTCCCCTAGCCTTCAGGCTAGGGCACCCCTAGGCTTCAGGCTAGGGCTCCCCTAGGCTAAGGCTAGGGCTCCCCTAGCCTTCCGGCTAGGGCTCCCCTAGGCTAAGGCTAGGGCTCCCCTAGCCTTCAGGCTAGGGCACCCCTAGGCTTCAGGCTAGGGCTCCCCTAGGCTAAGGCTAGGGCTCCCCTAGCCTTCAGGCTAGGGCACCCCTAGGCTTCAGGCTAGGGCTCCCCTAGGCTAAGGCTAGGGCTCCCCTAGCCTTCAGGCTAGGGCACCCCTAGGCTTCAGGCTAGGGCTCCCCTAGGCTAAGGCTAGGGCTCCCCTAGCCTTCAGGCTAGGGCACCCCTAGGCTTCAGGCTAGGGCTCCCCTAGGCTAAGGCTAGGGCTCCCCTAGCCTTCAGGCTAGGGCACCCCTAGGCTTCAGGCTAGGGCTCCCCTAGGCTAAGGCTAGGGCTCCCCTAGCCTTCAGGCTAGGGCACCCCGAGGCTTCAGGCTAGGGCTCCCCTAGGCTAAGGCTAGGGCTCCCCTAGCCTTCAGGCTAGGGCACCCCGAGGCTTCAGGCTAGGGCTCCCCTAGGCTAAGGCTAGGGCTCCCCTAGCCTTCAGGCTAGGGCACCCCGAGGCTTCAGGCTAGGGCTCCCCTAGGCTAAGGCTAGGGCTCCCCTAGCCTTCAGGCTAGGGCACCCCGAGGCTTTAGGCTCCCCTAGGCTAAGGCTAGGGCTCCCCTAGCCTTCAGGCTAGGGCACCCCGAGGCTTTAGGCTCCCCTAGGCTAAGGCTAGGGCTCCCCTAGCCTTCAGGCTAGGGCACCCCGAGGCTTTAGGCTCCCCTAGGCTAAGGCTAGGGCTCCCCTAGCCTTCAGGCTAGGGCACCCCGAGGCTTTTGGCTCCCCTAGGCTAAGGCTAGGGCTCCCCTAGCCTTCAGGCTAGGGCACCCCGAGGCTTTAGGCTCCCCTAGGCTAAGGCTAGGGCTCCCCTAGCCTTCAGGCTAGGGCACCCCGAGGCTTTAGGCTCCCCTAGGCTAAGGCTAGGGCTCCCCTAGCCTTCAGGCTAGGGCACCCCGAGGCTTTAGGCTCCACTAGGCTAAGGCTAGGGCTCCCCTAGCCTTCAGGCTAGGGCACCCCGAGGCTTTAGGCTCCCCTAGGCTAAGGCTAGGGCTCCCCTAGCCTGAAGGCTAGGGCACCCCGAGGCTTTAGGCTCCCCTAGGCTAACGCTAGGGCTCCCCTAGCCTTCAGGCTAGGGCACCCCGAGGCTTTAGGCTCCGCTAGGCTAAGGCTAGGGCTCCCCTAGCCTTCAGGCTAGGGCACCCCGAGGCTTTAGGCTCCCCTAGGCTAAGGCTAGGGCTCCCCTAGCCTTCAGGCTAGGGCACGCGAGGCTTTAGGCTCCCCTAGGCTAAGGCTAGGGCTCCCCTAGCCTTCAGGCTAGGGCACCCCGAGGCTTTAGGCTCCCCTAGGCTAAGGCTAGGGCTCCCCTAGCCTTCAGGCTAGGGCACCCCGAGGCTTTAGGCTCCCCTAGGCTAAGGCTAGGGCTCCCCTAGCCTTCAGGCTAGGGCACCCCGAGGCTTTAGGCTCCCCTAGGCTAAGGCTAGGGCTCCCCTAGCCTTCAGGCTAGGGCACCCCGAGGCTTTAGGCTCCCCTAGGCTAAGGCTAGGGCTCCCCTAGCCTGAAGGCTAGGGCACCCCGAGGCTTTAGGCTCCCCTAGGCTAAGGCTAGGGCTCCCCTAGCCTTCAGGCTAGGGCACCCCGAGGCTTTAGGCTCCCCTAGGCTAAGGCTAGGGCTCCCCTAGCCTTCAGGCTAGGGCACCCCGAGGCTTTAGGCTCCCCTAGGCTAAGGCTAGGGCTCCCCTAGCCTTCAGGCTAGGGCACCCCGAGGCTTTAGGCTCCCCTAGGCTAAGGCTAGGGCTCCCCTAGCCTTCAGGCTAGGGCACCCCGAGGCTTTAGGCTCCCCTAGGCTAAGGCTAGGGCTCCCCTAGCCTTCAGGCTAGGGCACCCCGAGGCTTTAGGCTCCCCTAGGCTAAGGCTAGGGCTCCCCTAGCCTTCAGGCTAGGGCACCCCGAGGCTTTAGGCTCCCCTAGGCTAAGGCTAGGGCTCCCCTAGCCTTCAGGTTGGGCACCCCGAGGCTTTAGGCTCCCCTAGGCTAAGGCTAGGGCTCCCCTAGCCTTCAGGCTAGGGCACCCCGAGGCTTTAGGCTCCCCTAGGCTAAGGCTAGGGCTCCCCTAGCCTTCAGGCTAGGGCACCCCGAGGCTTTAGGCTCCCCTAGGCTAAGACTAGGGCTCCCCTAGCCTTCAGGCTAGGGCACCCCGAGGCTTTAGGCTAGGGCTCCCCTAGGCTAAGGCTAGGGCTCCCCTAGCCTTCAGGCTAGGGCACCCCGAGGCTTTAGGCTAGGGCTCCCCTAGGCTAAGGCTAGGGCTCCCCTAGCCTTCAGGCTAGGGCACCCCGAGGCTTTAGGCTAGGGCTCCCCTAGGCTAAGGCTAGGGCTCCCCTAGCCTTCAGGCTAGGGCACCTCGAGGCTTTAGGCTAGGGCTCCCCTAGGCTAAGGCTAGGGCTCCCCTAGCCTTCAGGCTAGGGCACCCCGAGGCTTTAGGCTAGGGCTCCCCTAGGCTAAGGCTAGGGCTCCCCTAGCCTTCAGGCTAGGGCACCCCGAGGCTTTAGGCTAGGGCTCCCCTAGGCTAAGGCTAGGGCTCCCCTAGCCTTCAGGCTAAGGCACCCCGAGGCTTTAGGCTAGGGCTCCCCTAGGCTAAGGCTAGGGCTCCCCTAGCCTTCAGGCTAGGGCACCCCGAGGCTTTAGGCTAGGGCTCCCCTAGGCTAAGGCTAGGGGTCCCCTAGCCTTCAGGCTAGGGCACCCCGAGGCTTTAGGCTAGGGCTCCCCTAGGCTAAGGCTAGGGCTCCCCTAGCCTTCAGGCTAGGGCACCCCGAGGCTTTAGGCTAGGGCTCCCCTAGGCTAAGGCTAGGGCTCCCCTAGCCTTCAGGCTAGGGCACCCCTAGGCTTTAGGCTAGGGCTCCCCTAGGCTAAGGCTAGGGCTCCCCTAGCCTTCAGGCTAGGGCACCCCCAGGCTTTAGGCTAGGGCTCCCCTAGGCTAAGGCTAGGGCTCCCCTAGCCTTCAGGCTAGGGCACCCCCAGGCTTTAGGCTAGGGCTCCCCTAGGCTAAGGCTAGGGCTCCCCTAGCCTTCAGGCTAGGGCACCCCGAGGCTTTAGGCTAGGGCTCCCCTAGGCTAAGGCTAGGGCTCCCCTAGCCTTCAGGCTAGGGCACCCCGAGGCTTTAGGCTAGGGCTCCCCTAGGCTAAGGCTAGGGCTCCCCTAGCCTTCAGGCTAGGGCACCCCGAGGCTTTAGGCTAGGGCTCCCCTAGGCTAAGGCTAGGGCTCCCCTAGCCTTCAGGCTAGGGCACCCCGAGGCTTTAGGCTAGGGCTCCCCTAGCCTTCAGGCTAGGGCACCCCGAGGCTTTAGGCTAGGGCTCCCCTAGGCTAAGGCTAGGGCTCCCCTAGCCTTCAGGCTAGGGCACCCCGAGGCTTTAGGCTAGGGCTCCCCTAGGCTAAGGCTAGGGCTCCCCTAGCCTTCAGGCTAGGGCACCCCGAGGTTTTAGGCTAGGGCTCCCCTAGGCTAAGGCTAGGGCTCCCCTAGCCTTCAGGCTAGGGCACCCCGAGGCTTTAGGCTAGGGCTCCCCTAGGCTAAGGCTAGGGCTCCCCTAGCCTTCAGGCTAGGGCACCCCGAGGCTTTAGGCTCCCCTAGGCTAAGGCTAGGGCTCCCCTAGCCTTCAGGCTAGGGCACCCCGAGGCTTTAGGCTCCCCTAGGCTAAGGCTAGGGCTCCCCTAGCCTTCAGGCTAGGGCACCCCTAGGTTAGGCTAGGGCTCCCCTAGGCTAAGGCTAGGGCTCCCCTAGCCTTCAGGCTAGGGCACCCCTAGGCTTTAGGCTAGGGCTCCCCTAGGCTAAGGCTAGGGCTCCCCTAGCCTTCAGGCTAGGGCACCCCTAGGCTTCAGGCTAGGGCTCCCCTAGGCTAAGGCTAGGGCTCCCCTAGCCTTCAGGCTAGGGCACCCCTAGGCTTCAGGCTAGGGCTCCCCTAGGCTAAGGCTAGGGCTCCCCTAGCCTTCAGGCTAGGGCACCCCTAGGCTTCAGGCTAGGGCTCCCCTAGGCTAAGGCTAGGGCTCCCCTAGCCTTCAGGCTAGGGCACCCCTAGGCTTCAGGCTAGGGCTCCCCTAGGCTAAGGCTAGGGCTCCCCTAGCCTTCAGGCTAGGGCACCCCTAGGCTTCAGGCTAGGGCTCCCCTAGGCTAAGGCTAGGGCTCCCCTAGCCTTCAGGCTAGGGCACCCTTAGGCTTCAGGCTAGGGCTCCCCTAGGCTAAGGCTAGGGCTCCCCTAGCCTTCAGGCTAGGGCACCCCTAGGCTTCAGGCTAGGGCTCCCCTAGGCTAAGGCTAGGGCTCCCCTAGCCTTCAGGCTAGGGCACCCCTAGGCTTCAGGCTAGGGCTCCCCTAGGCTAAGGCTAGGGCTCCCCTAGCCTTCAGGCTAGGGCACCCCTAGGCTTCAGGCTAGGGCTCCCCTAGGCTAAGGCTAGGGCTCCCCTAGCCTTCAGGCTAGGGCACCCCTAGGCTTCAGGCTAGGGCTCCCCTAGGCTAAGGCTAGGGCTCCCCTAGCCTTCAGGCTAGGGCACCCCTAGGCTTCAGGCTAGGGCTCCCCTAGGCTAAGGCTAGGGCTCCCCTAGCCTTCAGGCTAGGGCACCCCTAGGCTTCAGGCTAGGGCTCCCCTAGGCTAAGGCTAGGGCTCCCCTAGCCTTCAGGCTAGGGCACCCCTAGGCTTCAGGCTAGGGCTCCCCTAGGCTAAGGCTAGGGCTCCCCTAGCCTTCAGGCTAGGGCACCCCTAGGCTTCAGGCTAGGGCTCCCCTAGGCTAAGGCTAGGGCTCCCCTAGCCTTCAGGCTAGGGCAACCCTAGGCTTCAGGCTAGGGCTCCCCTAGGCTAAGGCTAGGGCTCCCCTAGCCTTCAGGCTAGGGCACCCCTAGGCTTCAGGCTAGGGCTCCCCTAGGCTAAGGCTAGGGCTCCCCTAGCCTTCAGGCTAGGGCACCCCTAGGCTTCAGGCTAGGGCTCCCCTAGGCTAAGGCAAGGCTCCCCTAGCCTTCAGGCTAGGGCACCCCTAGGCTTCAGGCTAGGGCTCCCCTAGGCTAAGGCTAGGGCTCCCCTAGCCTTCAGGCTAGGGCACCCCTAGGCTTCAGGCTAGGGCTCCCCTAGGCTAAGGCTAGGGCTCCCCTAGCCTTCAGGCTAGGGCACCCCTAGGCTTCAGGCTAGGGCTCCCCTAGGCTAAGGCTAGGGCTCCCCTAGCCTTCAGGCTAGGGCACCCCTAGGCTTCAGGCTAGGGCTCCCCTAGGCTAAGGCTAGGGCTCCCCTAGCCTTCAGGCTAGGGCACCCCTAGACTTCAGGCTAGGGCTCCCCTAGGCTAAGGCTAGGGCTCCCCTAGCCTTCAGGCTAGGGCACCCCTAGGCTTCAGGCTAGGGCTCCCCTAGGCTAAGGCTAGGGCTCCCCTAGCTTTCAGGCTAGGGCACCCCTAGGCTTCAGGCTAGGGCTCCCCAAGGCTAAGGCTAGGGCTCCCCTAGCCTTCAGGCTAGGGCACCCCTAGGCTACAGGCTAGGGCTCCCCAAGGCTAAGGCTAGGGCTCCCCTAGCCTTCAGGCTAGGGCACCCCTAGGCTTCAGGCTAGGGCTCCCCTAGGCTAAGGCTAGGGCTCCCCTAGCCTTCAGGCTAGGGCACCCCTTGGCTTCAGGCTAGGGCTCCCCTAGGCTAAGGCTAGGGCTCCCCTAGCCTTCAGGCTAGGGCACCCCTTGGCTTCAGGCTAGGGCTCCCCTAGGCTAAGGCTAGGGCTCCCCTAGCCTTCAGGCTAGGGCACCCCTAGGCTTCAGGCTAGGGCTCCCCTAGGCTAAGGCTAGGGCTCCCCTAGCCTTCAGGCTAGGGCACCCCTAGGCTTCAGGCTAGGGCTCCCCTAGGCTAAGGCTAGGGCTCCCCTAGCCTTCAGGCTAGGGCACCCCTAGGCTTCAGGCTAGGGCTCCCCTAGGCTAAGGCTAGGGCTCCCCTAGCCTTCAGGCTAGGGCACCCCTAGGCTTCAGGCTAGGGCTCCCCTAGGCTAAGGCTAGGGCTCCCCTAGCCTTCAGGCTAGGGCTCCCCTAGGCTTCAGGCTAGGGCTCCCCTAGGCTAAGGCTAGGGCTCCCCTAGCCTTCAGGCTAGGGCTCCCCTAGGCTAAGGCTAGGGCTCCCCTAGCCTTCAGGCTGGGGCACCCCTAGGCTTCAGGCTAGGGCTCCCCTAGGCTAAGGCTAGGGCTCCCCTAGCCTTCAGGCTGGGGCACCCCTAGGCTTCAGGCTAGGGCTCCCCTAGGCTAAGGCTAGGGCTCCCCTAGCCTTCACGCTAGGGCACCCCTAGGCTTCAGGCTAGGGCTCCCCTAGGCTAAGGCTAGGGCTCCCCTAGCCTTCAGGCTAGGGCACCCCTAGGCTTCAGGCTAGGGCTCCCCTAGGCTAAGGCTAGGGCTCCCCTAGCCTTCAGGCTAGGGCACCCCTAGGCTTCAGGCTAGGGCTCCCCTAGGCTAAGGCTAGGGCTCCCCTAGCCTTCAGGCTAGGGCACCCCTAGGCTTCAGGCTAGGGCTCCCCTAGGCTAAGGCTAGGGCTCCCCTAGCCTTCAGGCTAGGGCACCCCTAGGCTTCAGGCTAGGGCTCCCCTAGGCTAAGGCTAGGGCTCCCCTAGCCTTCAGGCTAGGGCACCCCTAGGCTTCAGGCTAGGGCTCCCCTAGGCTAAGGCTAGGGCTCCCCTAGCCTTCAGGCTAGGGCACCCCTAGGCTTCAGGCTAGGGCTCCCCTAGGCTAAGGCTAGGGCTCCCCTAGCCTTCAGGCTAGGGCACCCCTAGGCTTCAGGCTAGGGCTCCCCTAGGCTAAGGCTAGGGCTCCCCTAGCCTTCAGGCTAGGGCACCCCTAGGCTTCAGGCTAGGGCTCCCCTAGGCTAAGGCTAGGGCTCCCCTAGCCTTCAGGCTAGGGCACCCCTAGGCTTCAGGCTAGGGCTCCCCTAGGCTAAGGCTAGGGCTCCCCTAGCCTTCAGGCTAGGGCACCCCTAGGCTTCAGGCTAGGGCTCCCCTAGGCTAAGGCTAGGGCTCCCCTAGCCTTCAGGCTAGGGCACCCCTAGGCTTCAGTCTAGGGCTCCCCTAGGCTAAGGCTAGGGCTCCCCTAGCCTTCAGGCTAGGGCACCCCTAGGCTTCAGGCTAGGGCTCCCCTAGGCTAAGGCTAGGGCTCCCCTAGCCTTCAGGCTAGGGCACCCCGAGGCTTCAGGCTAGGGCTCCCCTAGGCTAAGGCTAGGGCTCCCCTAGCCTTCAGGCTAGGGCACCCCGAGGCTTCAGGCTAGGGCTCCCCTAGGCTAAGGCTAGGGCTCCCCTAGCCTTCAGGCTAGGGCACCCCGAGGCTTCAGGCTAGGGCTCCCCTAGGCTAAGGCTAGGGCTCCCCTAGCCTTCAGGCTAGGGCACCCCGAGGCTTCAGGCTAGGGCTCCCCTAGGCTAAGGCTAGGGCTCCCCTAGCCTTCAGGCTAGGGCACCCCGAGGCGTCAGGCTAGGGCTCCCCTAGGCTAAGGCTAGGGCTCCCCTAGCCTTCAGGCTAGGGCACCCCTAGGCTTCAGGCTAGGGCTCCCCTAGGCTAAGGCTAGGGCTCCCCTAGCCTTCAGGCTAGGGCACCCCTAGGCTTCAGGCTCCCCTAGGCTAAGGCTAGGGCTCCCCTAGCCTTCAGGCTAGGGCACCCCTAGGCTTCAGGCTCCCCTAGGCTAAGGCTAGGGCTCCCCTAGCCTTCAGGCTAGGGCACCCTAGGCTTTAGGCTCCCCTAGGCTAAGGCTAGGGCTCCCCTAGCCTTCAGGCTAGGGCACCCCTAGGCTTTAGGCTAGGGCTCCCCTAGGCTAAGGCTAGGGCTCCCCTAGCCTTCAGGCTAGGGCACCCCTAGGCTTTAGGCTCCCCTAGGCAAAGGCTAGGGCTCCCCTAGCCTTCAGGCTAGGGCACCCCTAGGCTTTAGGCTAGGGCTCCCCTAGGCTAAGGCTAGGGCTCCCCTAGCCTTCAGGCTAGGGCACCCCTAGGCTTTAGGCTCCCCTAGGCTAAGGCTAGGGCTCCGCTAGCCTTCAGGCTAGGGCACCCCTAGGCTTTAGGCTAGGGCTCCCCTAGGCTAAGGCTAGGGCTCCCCTAGCCTTCAGGCTAGGGCACCCCCAGGCTTTAGGCTCCCCTAGGCTAAGGCTAGGGCTCCCCTAGCCTTCAGGCTAGGGCACCCCTAGGCTTTAGGCTAGGGCTCCCCTAGGCTAAGGCTAGGGCTCCCCTAGCCTTCAGGCTAGGGCACCCCTAGGCTTTAGGCTCCCCTAGGCTAAGGCTAGGGCTCCCCTAGCCTTCAGGCTAGGGCACCCCGAGGCTTTAGGCTAGGGCTCCCCTAGGCTAAGGCTAGGGCTCCCCTAGCCTTCAGGCTAGGGCACCCCTAGGCTTTAGGTTTCCCTAGGCTAAGGCTAGGGCTCCCCTAGCCTTCAGGCTAGGGCACCCCTAGGCTTTAGGCTAGGGCTCCCCTAGGCTAAGGCTAGGGCTCCCCTAGCCTTCAGGCTAGGGCACCCCTAGGCTTTAGGCTAGGGCTCCCCTAGGCTAAGGCTAGGGCTCCCCTAGCCTTCAGGCTAGGGCACCCCTAGGCTTTAGGCTCCCCTAGGCTAAGGCTAGGGCTCCCCTAGCCTTCAGGCTAGGGCACCCCTAGGCTTTAGGCTAGGGCTCCCCTAGGCTAAGGTTAGGGCTCCCCTAGCCTTCAGGCTAGGGCACCCCTAGGCTTTAGGCTCCCCTAGGCTAAGGCTAGGGCTCCCCTAGCCTTCAGGCTAGGGCACCCCTAGGCTTTAGGCTAGGGCTCCCCGAGGCTAAGGCTAGGGCTCCCCTAGCCTTCAGGCTAGGGCACCCCTAGGCTTTAGGCTCCCCTAGGCTAAGGCTAGGGCTCCCCTAGCCTTCAGGCTAGGGCACCCCTAGGCTTTAGGCTAGGGCTCCCCTAGGCTTTAGGCTAGGGCTCCCCTAGGCTAAGGCTAGGGCTCCCCTAGCCTTCAGGCTAGGGCACCCCTAGGCTTTAGGCTCCCCTAGGCTAAGGCTAGGGCTCCCCTAGCCTTCAGGCTAGGGCACCCCTAGGCTTTAGGCTAGGGCTCCCCTAGGCTAAGGCTAGGGCTCCCCTAGCCTTCTGGCTAGGGCACCCCTAGGCTTTAGGCTCCCCTAGGCTAAGGCTAGGGCTCCCCTAGCCTTCAGGCTAGGGCACCCCTAGGCTTTAGGCTAGGGCTCCCCTAGGCTAAGGCTAGGGCTCCCCTAGCCTTCAGGCTAGGGCACCCCTAGGCTTTAGGCTCCCCTAGGCTAAGGCTAGGGCTCCCCTAGCCTTCAAGCTAGGGCACCCCGAGGCTTTTGGCTCCCCTAGGCTAAGGCTAGGGCTCCCCTAGCCTTCAGGCTAGGGCACCCCGAGGCTTTAGGCTCCCCTAGGCTAAGGCTAGGGCTCCCCTAGCCTTCAGGCTAGGGCACCCCGAGGCTTTAGGCTCCCCTAGGCTAAGGCTAGGGCTCCCCTAGCCTTCAGGTTAGGGCACCCCGAGGCTTTAGGCTCCCCTAGGCTAAGGCTAGGGCTCCCCTAGCCTTCAGGCTAGGGCACCCCGAGGCTTTAGGCTCCCCTAGGCTAAGGCTAGGGCTCCCCTAGCCTTCAGGCTAGGGCACCCCTAGGCTTTAGGCTCCCCTAGGCTAAGGCTAGGGCTCCCCTAGCCTTCAGGCTAGGGTACCCCGAGGCTTTAGGCTCCCCTAGGCTAAGGCTAGGGCTCCACTAGCCTTCAGGCTAGGGCACCCCGAGGCTTTAGGCTCCCCTAGGCTAAGGCTAGGGCTCCCCTAGCCTTCAGGCTAGGGCACCCCGAGGCTTTAGGCTCCCCTAGGCTAAGGCTAGGGCTCCCCTAGCCTTCAGGCTAGGGCACCCCGAGGCTTTAGGCTCCCCTAGGCTAAGGCTAGGGCTCCCCTAGCCTTCAGGCTAGGGCACCCCGAGGCTTTAGGCTCCCCTAGGCTAAGGCTAGGGCTCCCCTAGCCTTCAGGCTAGGGCACCCCTTGGCTTTAGGCTCCCCTAGGCTAAGGCTAGGGCTCCCCTAGCCTTCAGGCTAGGGCACCCCGAGGCTTTTGGCTCCCCTAGGCTAAGGCTAGGGCTCCCCTAGCCTTCAGGTTGGGCACCCCGAGGCTTTAGGCTCCCCTAGGCTAAGGCTAGGGCTCCCCTAGCCTTCAGGCTAGGGCACCCCGAGGCTTTAGGCTCCCCTAGGCTAAGACTAGGGCTCCCCTAGCCTTCAGGCTAGGGCACCCCGAGGCTTTAGGCTAGGGCTCCCCTAGGCTAAGGCTAGGGCTCCCCTAGCCTTCAGGCTAGGGCACCCCGAGGCTTTAGGCTAGGGCTCCCCTAGGCTAAGGCTAGGGCTCCCCTAGCCTTCAGGCTAGGGCACCCCGAGGCTTTAGGCTAGGGCTCCCCTAGGCTAAGGCTAGGGCTCCCCTAGCCTTCAGGCTAGGGCACCCCGAGGCTTTAGGCTAGGGCTCCCCTAGGCTAAGGCTAGGGCTCCCCTAGCCTTCAGGCTAGGGCACCCCGAGGCTTTAGGCTAGGGCTCCCCTAGGCTAAGGCTAGGGCTCCCCTAGCCTTCAGGCTAGGGCACCCCGAGGCTTTAGGCTAGGGTTCCCCTAGGCTAAGGATAGGGCTCCCCTAGCCTTCAGGCTAGGGCACCCCGAGGCTTTAGGCTAGGGCTCCCCTAGGCTAAGGCTAGGGCTCCCCTAGCCTTCAGGCTAGGGCACCCCGAGGCTTTAGGCTAGGGCTCCCCTAGGCTAAGGCTAGGGCTCCCCTAGCCTTCAGGCTAGGGCACCCCGAGGCTTTAGGCTAGGGCTCCCCTAGGCTAAGGCTAGGGCTCCCCTAGCCTTCAGGCTAGGGCACCCCGAGGCTTTAGGCTAGGGCTCCCCTAGGCTAAGGCTAGGGCTCCCCTAGCCTTCAGGCTAGGGCACCCCGAGGCTTTAGGCTAGGGCTCCCCTAGGCTAAGGCTAGGGCTCCCCTAGCCTTCAGGCTAGGGCACCCCGAGGCTTTAGGCTAGGGCTCCCCTAGGCTAAGGCTAGGGCTCCCCTAGCCTTCAGGCTAGGGCACCCCGAGGCTTTAGGCTAGGGCTCCCCTAGGGTAAGGCTAGGGCTCCCCTAGCCTTCAGGCTAGGGCACCCCGAGGCTTTAGGCTAGGGCTCCCCTAGGCTAAGGCTAGGGCTCCCCTAGCCTTCAGGCTAGGGCACCCCGAGGCTTCAGGCTAGGGCTCCCCTAGGCTAAGGCTAGGGCTCCCCTAGCCTTCAGGCTAGGGCACCCCGAGGCTTCAGGCTAGGGCTCCCCTAGGCTAAGGCTAGGGCTCCCCTAGCCTTCAGGCTAGGGCACCCCTAGGCTTCAGGCTAGGGCTCCCCTAGGCTAAGGCTAGGGCTCCCCTAGCCTTCAGGCTAGGGCACCCCTAGGCTTCAGGCTAGGGCTCCCCTAGGCTAAGGCTAGGGCTCCCCTAGCCTTCAGGCTAGGGCACCCCTAGGCTTCAGGCTAGGGCTCCCCTAGGCTAAGGCTAGGGCTCCCCTAGCCTTCAGGCTAGGGCACCCCTAGGCTTCAGGCTAGGGCTCCCCTAGGCTAAGGCTAGGGCTCCCCTAGCCTTCAGGCTAGGGCACACCTAGGCTTCAGGCTAGGGCTCCCCTAGGCTAAGGCTAGGGCTCCCCTAGCCTTCAGGCTAGGGCACCCCTAGGCTTCAGGCTAGGGCTCCCCTAGGCTAAGGCTAGGGCTCCCCTAGCCTTCAGGCTAGGGCACCCCTAGGCTTCAGGCTAGGGCTCCCCTAGGCTAAGGCTAGGGCTCCCCTAGCCTTCAGGCTAGGGCACCCCTAGGCTTCAGGCTAGGGCTCCCCTAGGCTAAGGCTAGGGCTCCCCTAGCCTTCAGGCTAGGGCACCCCTAGGCTTCAGGCTAGGGCTCCCCTAGGCTAAGGCTAGGGCTCCCCTAGCCTTCAGGCTAGGGCACCCCTAGGCTTCAGGCTAGGGCTCCCCTAGGCTAAGGCTAGGGCTCCCCTAGCCTTCAGGCTAGGGCACCCCTAGGCTTCAGGCTAGGGCTCCCCTAGGCTAAGGCTAGGGCTCCCCTAGCCTTCAGGCTAGGGCACCCCTAGGCTTCAGGCTAGGGCTCCCCTAGGCTAAGGCTAGGGCTCCCCTAGCCTTCAGGCTAGGGCACCCCTAGGCTTCAGGCTAGGGCTCCCCTAGGCTAAGGCTAGGGCTCCCCTAGCCTTCAGGCTAGGGCACCCCTAGGCTTCAGGCTAGGGCTCCCCTAGGCTAAGGCTAGGGCTCCCCTAGCCTTCAGGCTAGGGCACCCCTAGGCTTCAGGCTAGGGCTCCCCTAGGCTAAGGCTAGGGCTCCCCTAGCCTTCAGGCTAGGGCACCCCTAGGCTTCAGGCTAGGGCTCCCCTAGGCTAAGGCTAGGGCTCCCCTAGCCTTCAGGCTAGGGCACCCCTAGGCTTCAGGCTAGGGCTCCCCTAGGCTAAGGCTAGGGCTCCCCTAGCCTTCAGGCTAGGGCACCCTAGGCTTCAGGCTAGGGCTCCCCTAGGCTAAGGCTAGGGCTCCCTAGCCTTCAGGCTAGGGCACCCCTTGGCTTCAGGCTAGGGCTCCCCTAGGCTAAGGCTAGGGCTCCCCTAGCCTTCAGGCTAGGGCACCCCTAGGCTTCAGGCTAGGGCTCCCCTAGGCTAAGGCTAGGGCTCCCCTAGCCTTCAGGCTAGGGCACCCCTAGGCTTCAGGCTAGGGCTCCCCTAGGCTAAGGCTAGGGCTCCCCTAGCCTTCAGGCTAAGGCACCCCTAGGCTTCAGGCTAGGGCTCCCCTAGGCTAAGGCTAGGGCTCCCCTAGCCTTCAGGCTAGGGCACCCCTAGGCTTCAGGCTAGGGCTCCCCTAGGCTAAGGCTAGGGCTCCCCTAGCCTTCAGGCTAGGGCTCCCCTAGGCTAAGGCTAGGGCTCCCCTAGACTTCAGGCTAGGGCACCCCTAGGCTTCAGGCTAGGGCTCCCCTAGGCTAAGGCTAGGGCTCCCCTAGCCTTCAGGCTAGGGCACCCCGAGGCTTTAGGCTAGGGCTCCCTAGGCTAAGGCTAGGGCTCCCCTAGCCTTCAGGCTAGGGCACCCCGAGGCTTTAGGCTAGGGCTCCCCTAGGCTAAGGCTAGGGCTCCCCTAGCCTTCAGGCTAGGCACACCTAGGCTTTAGGCTAGGCTCCCCTAGGCTAAGGCTAGGGCTCCCCTAGCCTTCAGGCTAGGGCACCCCGAGGCTTTAGGCTAGGGCTCCCCTAGGCTAAGGCTAGGGCTCCCCTAGCCTTCAGGCTAGGGCACCCCGAGGCTTTAGGCTAGGGCTCCCCTAGGCTAAGGCTAGGGCTCCCTAGCCTTCAGCTAGGGCACCCCGAGGCTTTAGGCTAGGGCTCCCCTAGGCTAAGGCTAGGGCTCCCCTAGCCTTCAGGCTAGGGCACCCCGAGGCTTTAGGCTAGGCTCCCCTAGGGTAAGGCTAGGGCTCCCTAGCCTTCAGGCTAGGGCACCCCGAGGCTTTAGGCTAGGGCTCCCCTAGGCTAAGGCTAGGGCTCCCCTAGCCTTCAGCTAGGGCACCCCGAGGCTTCAGGCTAGGGCTCCCTAGGCTAAGGCTAGGGCTCCCCTAGCCTTCAGGCTAGGGCACCCCGAGGCTTCAGGCTAGGGCTCCCCTAGGCTAAGGCTAGGGCTCCCCTAGCCTCAGGCTAGGGCACCCCTAGGCTTCAGGCTAGGGCTCCCCTAGGCTAAGGCTAGGGCTCCCCTAGCCTTCAGGCTAGGGCACCCTAGGCTTCAGGCTAGGGCTCCCCTAGCTAAGGCTAGGGCGCCCCTAGCCTTCAGGCTAGGGCACCCCTAGGCTTCAGGCTAGGGCTCCCCTAGGCTAAGGCTAGGGCTCCCTAGCCTTCAGGGCTAGGGCACCCCTAGGCTTCAGGCTAGGGCTCCCCTAGGCTAAGGCTAGGGCTCCCCTAGCCTTCAGGCTAGGGCACACCTAGGCTTCAGGCTAGGGCTCCCCTAGGCTAAGGCTAGGGCTCCCCTAGCCTTCAGGCTAGGGCACCCCTAGGCTTCAGGCTAGGGCTCCCCTAGGCTAAGGCTAGGGCTCCCCTAGCCTTCAGGCTAGGGCACCCCTAGGCTTCAGGCTAGGGCTCCCCTAGGCTAAGGCTAGGGCTCCCCTAGCCTTCAGGCTAGGGCACCCCTAGGCTTCAGGCTAGGTCTCCCCTAGGCTAAGGCTAGGGCTCCCCTAGCCTTCAGGCTAGGGCACCCCTAGGCTTCAGGCTAGGGCTCCCCTAGGCTAAGGCTAGGGCTCCCTAGCCTTCAGGCTAGGGCACCCCTAGGCTTCAGGCTAGGGCTCCCCTAGGCTAAGGCTAGGGCTCCCCTAGCCTTCAGGCTAGGGCACCCCTAGGCTTCAGGCTAGGGCTCCCCTAGGCTAAGGCTAGGGCTCCCCTAGCCTTCAGGCTAGGGCACCCCTAGGCTTCAGGCTAGGGCTCCCCTAGGCTAAGGCTAGGGCTCCCCTAGCCTTCAGGCTAGGGCACCCCTAGGCTTCAGGCTAGGGCTCCCCTAGGCTAAGGCTAGGGCTCCCCTAGCCTTCAGGCTAGGGCACCCCTAGGCTTCAGGCTAGGGCTCCCCTAGGCTAAGGCTAGGGCTCCCCTAGCCTTCAGGCTAGGGCACCCCTAGCCTTCAGGCTAGGGCTCCCCTAGGCTAAGGCTAGGGCTCCCTTAGCCTTCAGGCTAGGGCACCCCTAGGCTTCAGGCTAGGGCTCCCCTAGGCTAAGGCTAGGGCTCCCCTAGCCTTCAGGCTAGGGCACCCCTAGGCTTCAGGCTAGGGCTCCCCTAGGCTAAGGCTAGGGCTCCCCTAGCCTTCAGGCTAGGGCACCCCTAGGCTTCAGGCTAGGGCTCCCCTAGGCTAAGGCTAGGGCTCCCCTAGCCTTCAGGCTAGGGCACCCCTTGGCTTCAGGCTAGGGCTCCCCTAGGCTAAGGCTAGGGCTCCCCTAGCCTTCAGGCTAGGGCACCCCTAGGCTTCAGGCTAGGGCTCCCCTAGGCTAAGGCTAGGGCTCCCCTAGCCTTCAGGCTAGGGCACCCCTAGGCTTCAGGCTAGGGCTCCCCTAGGCTAAGGCTAGGGTTCCCCTAGCCTTCAGGCTAAGGCACCCCTAGGCTTCAGGCTAGGGCTCCCCTAGGCTAAGGCTAGGGCTCCCCTAGCCTTCAGGCTAGGGCACCCCTAGGCTTCAGGCTAGGGCTCCCCTAGGCTAAGGCTAGGGCTCCCCTAGCCTTCAGGCTAGGGCTCCCCTAGGCTAAGGCTAGGGCTCCCCTAGACTTCAGGCTAGGGCACCCCTAGGCTTCAGGCTAGGGCTCCCCTAGGCTAAGGCTAGGGCTCCCCTAGCCTTCAGGCTAGGGCACCCCTAGGCTTCAGGCTAGGGCTCCCCTAGGCTAAGGCTAGGGCTCCCCTAGCCTTCAGGCTAGGGCACCCCTAGGCTTCAGGCTAGGGCTCCCCTAGGCTAAGGCTAGGGCTCCCCTAGCCTTCAGGCTAGGGCACCCCTAGGCTTCAGGCTAGGGCTCCCCTAGGCTAAGGCTAGGGCTCCCCTAGCCTTCAGGCTAGGGCACCCCTAGGCTTCAGGCTAGGGCTCCCCTAGGCTAAGGCTAGGGCTCCCCTAGCCTTCAGGCTAGGGCACCCCGAGGCTTCAGGCTAGGGCTCCCCTAGGCTAAGGCTAGGGCTCCCCTAGCCTTCAGGCTAGGGCACCCCGAGGCTTCAGGCTAGGGCTCCCCTAGGCTAAGGCTAGGGCTCCCCTAGCCTTCAGGCTAGGGCACCCCGAGGCTTTAGGCTCCCCTAGGCTAAGGCTAGGGCTCCCCTAGCCTTCAGGCTAGGGCACCCCGAGGCTTTAGGCTCCCCTAGGCTAAGGCTAGGGCTCCCCTAGCCTTCAGGCTAGGGCACCCCGAGGCTTTAGGCTCCCCTAGGCTAAGGCTAGGGCTCCCCTAGCCTTCAGGCTAGGGCACCCCGAGGCTTTTGGCTCCCCTAGGCTAAGGCTAGGGCTCCCCTAGCCTTCAGGTTAGGGCACCCCGAGGCTTTAGGCTCCCCTAGGCTAAGGCTAGGGCTCCCCTAGCCTTCAGGCTAGGGCACCCCGAGGCTTTAGGCTCCCCTAGGCTAAGGCTAGGGCTCCCCTAGCCTTCAGGCTAGGGCACCCCGAGGCTTTAGGCTCCCCTAGGCTAAGGCTAGGGCTCCCCTAGCCTTCAGGCTAGGGCACCCTGAGGCTTTAGGCTCCCCTAGGCTAAGGCTAGGGCTCCCCTAGCCTGAAGGCTAGGGCACCCCGAGGCTTTAGGCTCCCCTAGGCTAAGGCTAGGGCTCCCCTAGCCTTCAGGCTAGGGCACCCCGAGGCTTTAGGCTCCCCTAGGCTAAGGCTAGGGCTCCCCTAGCCTTCAGGCTAGGGCACCCCGAGGCTTTAGGCTCCCCTAGGCTAAGGCTAGGGCTCCCCTAGCCTTCAGGCTAGGGCACCCCGAGGCTTTAGGCTCCCCTAGGCTAAGGCTAGGGCTCCCCTAGCCTTCAGGCTAGGGCACCCCGAGGCTTTAGGCTCCCCTAGGCTAAGACTAGGGCTCCCCTAGCCTTCAGGCTAGGGCACCCCGAGGCTTTAGGCTAGGGCTCCCCTAGGCTAAGGCTAGGGCTCCCCTAGCCTTCAGGCTAGGGCACCCCGAGGCTTTAGGCTAGGGCTCCCCTAGGCTAAGGCTAGGGCTCCCCTAGCCTTCAGGCTAGGGCACCCCGAGGCTTTAGGCTAGGGCTCCCCTAGGCTAAGGCTAGGGCTCCCCTAGCCTTCAGGCTAGGGCACCTCGAGGCTTTAGGCTAGGGCTCCCCTAGGCTAAGGCTAGGGCTCCCCTAGCCTTCAGGCTAGGGCACCCCGAGGCTTTAGGCTAGGGCTCCCCTAGGCTAAGGCTAGGGCTCCCCTAGCCTTCAGGCTAGGGCACCCCGAGGCTTTAGGCTAGGGCTCCCCTAGGCTAAGGCTAGGGCTCCCCTAGCCTTCAGGCTAGGGCACCCCGAGGCTTTAGGCTAGGGCTCCCCTAGGCTAAGGCTAGGGCTCCCCTAGCCTTCAGGCTAGGGCACCCCGAGGCTTTAGGCTAGGGCTCCCCTAGGCTAAGGCTAGGGGTCCCCTAGCCTTCAGGCTAGGGCACCCCGAGGCTTTAGGCTAGGGCTCCCCTAGGCTAAGGCTAGGGCTCCCCTAGCCTTCAGGCTAGGGCACCCCGAGGCTTTAGGCTAGGGCTCCCCTAGGCTAAGGCTAGGGCTCCCCTAGCCTTCAGGCTAGGGCACCCCGAGGCTTTAGGCTAGGGCTCCCCTAGGCTAAGGCTAGGGCTCCCCTAGCCTTCAGGCTAGGGCACCCCAGGCTTTAGGCTAGGGCTCCCCTAGGCTAAGGCTAGGGCTCCCCTAGCCTTCAGGCTAGGGCACCCCCAGGCTTTAGGCTAGGGCTCCCCTAGGCTAAGGCTAGGGCTCCCCTAGCCTTCAGGCTAGGGCACCCCGAGGCTTTAGGCTAGGGCTCCCCTAGGCTAAGGCTAGGGCTCCCCTAGCCTTCAGGCTAGGGCACCCCGAGGCTTTAGGCTAGGGCTCCCCTAGGCTAAGGCTAGGGCTCCCCTAGCCTTCAGGCTAGGGCACCCCGAGGCTTTAGGCTAGGGCTCCCCTAGGCTAAGGCTAGGGCTCCCCTAGCCTTCAGGCTAGGGCACCCCGAGGCTTTAGGCTAGGGCTCCCCTAGCCTTCAGGCTAGGGCACCCCGAGGCTTTAGGCTAGGGCTCCCCTAGGCTAAGGCTAGGGCTCCCCTAGCCTTCAGGCTAGGGCACCCCGAGGCTTTAGGCTAGGGCTCCCTAGGCTAAGGCTAGGGCTCCCCTAGCCTTCAGGCTAGGGCACCCCGAGGCTTTAGGCTAGGGCCTCCCCTAGGCTAAGGCTAGGGCTCCCCTAGCCTTCAGGCTAGGGCACCCCGAGGGCTTTAGGCTAGGGCTCCCCTAGGCTAAGGCTAGGGCTTCCCCTAGCCTTCAGGCTAGGGCACCCCAAGGCTTTAGGCTCCCCTAGGCTAAGGCTAGGGCTCCCCTAGCCTTCAGGCTAGGGCACCCCGAGGCTTTAGGCTCCCCTAGGCTAAGGCTAGGGCTCCCCTAGCCTTCAGGCTAGGGCACCCCTAGGTTAGGCTAGGGCTCCCCTAGGCTAAGGCTAGGGCTCCCCTAGCCTTCAGGCTAGGGCACCCCTAGGCTTTAGGCTAGGGCTCCCCTAGGCTAAGGCTAGGGCTCCCCTAGCCTTCAGGCTAGGGCACCCCTAGGCTTCAGGCTAGGGCTCCCCTGGCTAAGGCTAGGGCTCCCCTAGCCTTCAGGCTAGGGCACCCCTAGGCTTCAGGCTAGGGGCTCCCCTAGGCTAAGGCTAGGGCTCCCCTAGCCTTCAGGCTAGGGCACCCCTAGGCTTCAGGCTAGGGCTCCCCTAGGCTAAGGCTAGGGCTCCCCTAGCCTTCAGCTAGGGCACCCCTAGGCTCAGGCTAGGGCTCCCTAGGCTAAGGCTAGGGCTCCCCTAGCCTTCAGGCTAGGGCACCCCTAGGCTTCAGGCTAGGGCTCCCTAGGCTAAGGCTAGGGCTCCCCTAGCCTTCAGGCTAGGGCACCCCTAGGCTTCAGGCTAGGGCTCCCCTAGGCTAAGGCTAGGGCTCCCCTAGCCTTCAGGCTAGGGCACCCCTAGGCTTCAGGCTAGGGCTCCCCTAGGCTAAGGCTAGGGCTCCCCTAGCCTTCAGGCTAGGGCAACCCTAGGCTTCAGGCTAGGGCTCCCCTAGGCTAAGGCTAGGGCTCCCCTAGCCTTCAGGCTAGGGCACCCCTAGGCTTCAGGCTAGGGCTCCCCTAGGCTAAGGCTAGGGCTCCCCTAGCCTTCAGGCTAGGGCACCCCTAGGCTTCAGGCTAGGGCTCCCCTAGGCTAAGGCTAGGGCTCCCCTAGCCTTCAGGCTAGGGCACCCCTAGGCTTCAGGCTAGGTCTCCCCTAGGCTAAGGCTAGGGCTCCCCTAGCCTTCAGGCTAGGGCACCCCTAGGCTTCAGGCTAGGGCTCCCCTAGGCTAAGGCTAGGGCTCCCCTAGCCTTCAGGCTAGGGCACCCCTAGGCTTCAGGCTAGGGCTCCCTAGGCTAAGGCTAGGGCTCCCCTAGCCTTCAGGCTAGGGCACCCCTAGGCTTCAGGCTAGGGCTCCCCTAGGCTAAGGCTAGGGCTCCCCTAGCCTTCAGGCTAGGGCACCCCTAGGCTTCAGGCTAGGGCTCCCCTAGGCTAAGGCTAGGGCTCCCCTAGCCTTCAGGCTAGGGCACCCCTAGGCTTCAGGCTAGGGCTCCCCTAGGCTAAGGCTAGGGCTCCCCTAGCCTTCAGGCTAGGGCACCCCTAGGCTTCAGGCTAGGGCTCCCCTAGGCTAAGGCTAGGGCTCCCCTAGCCTTCAGGCTAGGGCACCCCTAGCCTTCAGGCTAGGGCTCCCCTAGGCTAAGGCTAGGGCTCCCTTAGCCTTCAGGCTAGGGCACCCCTAGGCTTCAGGCTAGGGCTCCCCTAGGCTAAGGCTAGGGCTCCCCTAGCCTTCAGGCTAGGGCACCCCTAGGCTTCAGGCTAGGGCTCCCCTAGGCTAAGGCTAGGGCTCCCCTAGCCTTCAGGCTAGGGCACCCCTAGGCTTCAGGCTAGGGCTCCCCTAGGCTAAGGCTAGGGCTCCCCTAGCCTTCAGGCTAGGGCACCCCTTGGCTTCAGGCTAGGGCTCCCCTAGGCTAAGGCTAGGGCTCCCCTAGCCTTCAGGCTAGGGCACCCCTAGGCTTCAGGCTAGGGCTCCCCTAGGCTAAGGCTAGGGCTCCCTAGCCTTCAGGCTAGGGCACCCCTAGGCTTCAGGCTAGGGCTCCCCTAGGCTAAGGCTAGGGTTCCCCTAGCCTTCAGGCTAAGGCACCCCTAGGCTTCAGGCTAGGGCTCCCCTAGGCTAAGGCTAGGGCTCCCCTAGCCTTCAGGCTAGGGCACCCCTAGGCTTCAGGCTAGGGCTCCCCTAGCTAAGGCTAGGGCTCCCCTAGCCTTTCAGGCTAGGGCTCCCCTAGGCTAAGGCTAGGGCTCCCCTAGACTTCAGGCTAGGGCACCCCTAGGCTTCAGGCTAGGGCTCCCCTAGGCTAAGGCTAGGGCTCCCCTAGCCTTCAGGCTAGGGCACCCCTAGGCTTCAGGCTAGGGCTTCCCCTAGGCTAAGGCTAGGGCTCCCCTAGCCTTCAGGCTAGGGCACCCCTAGGCTTCAGGCTAGGGCTCCCCTAGGCTAAGGCTAGGGCTTCCCTAGCCTTCAGGCTAGGGCACCCCTAGGCTTCAGGCTAGGGCTCCCCTAGGCTAAGGCTAGGGCTCCCCTAGCCTTCAGGCTAGGGCACCCTAGGCTTCAGGCTAGGGCTCCCCTAGGCTAAGGCTAGGGCTCCCCTAGCCTTCAGGCTAGGGCACCCCGAGGCTTCAGGCTAGGGCTCCCCTAGGCTAAGGCTAGGGCTCCCCTAGCCTTCAGGCTAGGGCACCCCGAGGCTTCAGGCTAGGGCTCCCCTAGGCTAAGGCTAGGGCTCCCCTAGCCTTCAGGCTAGGGCACCCCGAGGCTTTAGGCTCCCCTAGGCTAAGGCTAGGGCTCCCCTAGCCTTCAGGCTAGGGCACCCCGAGGCTTTAGGCTCCCCTAGGCTAAGGCTAGGGCTCCCCTAGCCTTCAGGCTAGGGCACCCCGAGGCTTTAGGCTCCCCTAGGCTAAGGCTAGGGCTCCCCTAGCCTTCAGGCTAGGGCACCCCGAGGCTTTTGGCTCCCCTAGGCTAAGGCTAGGGCTCCCCTAGCCTTCAGGTTAGGGCACCCCGAGGCTTTAGGCTCCCCTAGGCTAAGGCTAGGGCTCCCCTAGCCTTCAGGCTAGGGCACCCCGAGGCTTTAGGCTCCCCTAGGCTAAGGCTAGGGCTCCCCTAGCCTTCAGGCTAGGGCACCCCGAGGCTTTAGGCTCCCCTAGGCTAAGGCTAGGGCTCCCCTAGCCTTCAGGCTAGGGCACCCTGAGGCTTTAGGCTCCCCTAGGCTAAGGCTAGGGCTCCCCTAGCCTGAAGGCTAGGGCACCCCGAGGCTTTAGGCTCCCCTAGGCTAAGGCTAGGGCTCCCCTAGCCTTCAGGCTAGGGCACCCCGAGGCTTTAGGCTCCCCTAGGCTAAGGCTAGGGCTCCCCTAGCCTTCAGGCTAGGGCACCCCGAGGCTTTAGGCTCCCCTAGGCTAAGGCTAGGGCTCCCCTAGCCTTCAGGCTAGGGCACCCCGAGGCTTTAGCTCCCCTAGGCTAAGGCTAGGGCTCCCCTAGCCTTCAGGCTAGGGCACCCCGAGGCTTTAGGCTCCCCTAGGCTAAGGCTAGGGCTCCCCTAGCCTTCAGGCTAGGGCACCCCGAGGCTTTAGGCTCCCCTAGGCTAAGGCTAGGGCTCCCCTAGCCTTCAGGCTAGGGCACCCCGAGGCTTTAGGCTCCCCTAGGCTAAGGCTAGGGCTCCCCCTAGCCTTCAGGTTGGGCACCCCGAGGCTTTAGGCTCCCCTAGGCTAAGGCTAGGGCTCCCCTAGCCTTCAGGCTAGGGCACCCCGAGGCTTTAGGCTCCCCTAGGCTAAGGCTAGGGCTCCCCTAGCCTTCAGGCTAGGGCACCCCGAGGCTTTAGGCTCCCCTAGGCTAAGACTAGGGCTTCCCCTAGCCTTCAGGCTAGGGCACCCCGAGGCTTTAGGCTAGGGCTCCCCTAGGCTAAGGCTAGGGCTCCCCTAGCCTTCAGGCTAGGGCACCCCGAGGCTTTAGGCTAGGGCTCCCCTAGGCTAAGGCTAGGGCTCCCCTAGCCTTCAGGCTAGGGCACCCCGAGGCTTTAGGCTAGGGCTCCCCTAGGCTAAGGCTAGGGCTCCCCTAGCCTTCAGGCTAGGGCACCTCGAGGCTTTAGGCTAGGGCTCCCCTAGGCTAAGGCTAGGGCTCCCCTAGCCTTCAGGCTAGGGCACCCCGAGGCTTTAGGCTAGGGCTCCCCTAGGCTAAGGCTAGGGCTCCCCTAGCCTTCAGGCTAGGGCACCCCGAGGCTTTAGGCTAGGGCTCCCCTAGGCTAAGGCTAGGGCTCCCCTAGCCTTCAGGCTAGGGCACCCCGAGGCTTTAGGCTAGGGCTCCCCTAGGCTAAGGCTAGGGCTCCCCTAGCCTTCAGGCTAGGGCACCCCGAGGCTTTAGGCTAGGGCTCCCCTAGGCTAAGGCTAGGGGTCCCCTAGCCTTCAGGCTAGGGCACCCTGAGGCTTTAGGCTAGGGCTCCCCTAGGCTAAGGCTAGGGCTCCCCTAGCCTTCAGGCTAGGGCACCCCCGAGGCTTTAGGCTAGGGCTCCCCTAGGCTAAGGCTAGGGCTCCCCCTAGCCTTCAGGCTAGGGCACCCCGAGGCTTTAGGCTAGGGCTCCCCTAGGCTAAGGCTAGGGCTCCCCTAGCCTTCAGGCTAGGGCACCCCCAGGCTTTAGGCTAGGGCTCCCCTAGGCTAAGGCTAGGGCTCCCCTAGCCTTCAGGCTAGGGCACCCCCAGGCTTTAGGCTAGGGCTCCCCTAGGCTAAGGCTAGGGCTCCCCTAGCCTTCAGGCTAGGGCACCCCGAGGCCTTTAGGCTAGGGCTCCCCTAGGCTAAGGCTAGGGCTCCCCTAGCCTTCAGGCTAGGGCACCCCGAGGCTTTAGGCTAGGGCTCCCCTAGGCTAAGGCTAGGGCTCCCCTAGCCTTCAGGCTAGGGCACCCCGAGGCTTTAGGCTAGGGCTCCCTAGGCTAAGGCTAGGGCTCCCCTAGCCTTCAGGCTAGGGCACCCCGAGGCTTTAGGCTAGGGCTCCCCTAGCCTTCAGGCTAGGCACCCCGAGGCTTTAGGCTAGGGCTCCCCTAGGCTAAGGCTAGGGCTCCCCTAGCCTTCAGGCTAGGGCACCCCGAGGCTTTAGGCTAGGGCTCCCCTAGGCTAAGGCTAGGGCTCCCCTAGCCTTCAGGCTAGGGCACCCCGAGGCTTTAGGCTAGGGCTCCCCTAGGCTAAGGCTAGGGCTCCCCTAGCCTTCAGGCTAGGGCACCCCGAGGCTTTAGGCTAGGGCTCCCCTAGGCTAAGGCTAGGGCTCCCCTAGCCTTCAGGCTAGGGCACCCCAAGGCCCTAGGCTAAGGCTAGGGCTCCCCTAGCCTTCAGGCTAGGGCACCCCGAGGCTTTAGGCTAGGGCTCCCCTAGGCTAAGGCTAGGGCTCCCCTAGCCTTCAGGCTAGGGCACCCCTAGGCTTTAGGCTAGGGCTCCCCTAGGCTAAGGCTAGGGCTCCCCTAGCCTTCAGGCTAGGGCACCCCTAGGCTTTAGGCTAGGGCTCCCCTAGGCTAAGGCTAGGGCTCCCCTAGCCTTCAGGCTAGGGCACCCCTAGGCTTCAGGCTAGGGCTCCCCTAGGCTAAGGCTAGGGCTCCCCTAGCCTTCAGGCTAGGGCACCCCTAGGCTTCAGGCTAGGGCTCCCCTAGGCTAAGGCTAGGGCTCCCCTAGCCTTCAGGCTAGGGCACCCCTAGGCTTCAGGCTAGGGCTCCCCTAGGCTAAGGCTAGGGCTCCCCTAGCCTTCAGGCTAGGGCACCCCTAGGCTTCAGGCTAGGGCTCCCCTAGGCTAAGGCTAGGGCTCCCCTAGCCTTCAGGCTAGGGCACCCCTAGGCTTCAGGCTAGGGCTCCCCTAGGCTAAGGCTAGGGCTCCCCTAGCCTTCAGGCTAGGGCACCCCTAGGCTTCAGGCTAGGGCTCCCCTAGGCTAAGGCTAGGGCTCCCCTAGCCTTCAGGCTAGGGCACCCCTAGGCTTCAGGCTAGGGCTCCCCTAGGCTAAGGCTAGGGCTCCCCTAGCCTTCAGGCTAGGGCAACCCTAGGCTTCAGGCTAGGGCTCCCCTAGGCTAAGGCTAGGGCTCCCCTAGCCTTCAGGCTAGGGCACCCCTAGGCTTCAGGCTAGGGCTCCCCTAGGCTAAGGCTAGGGCTCCCCTAGCCTTCAGGCTAGGGCACCCCTAGGCTTCAGGCTAGGGCTCCCCTAGGCTAAGGCTAGGGCTCCCCTAGCCTTCAGGCTAGGGAACCCCTAGGCTTCAGGCTAGGGCTCCCCTAGGCTAAGGCTAGGGCTCCCCTAGCCTTCAGGCTAGGGCACCCCGAGGCTTTAGGCTAGGGCTCCCCTAGGCTAAGGCTAGGGCTCCCCTAGCCTTCAGGCTAGGGCACCCCGAGGCTTTAGGCTAGGGCTCCCCTAGCCTTCAGGCTAGGGCACCCCGAGGCTTTAGGCTAGGGCTCCCCTAGGCTAAGGCTAGGGCTCCCCTAGCCTTCAGGCTAGGGCACCCCGAGGCTTTAGGCTAGGGCTCCCCTAGGCTAAGGCTAGGGCTCCCCTAGCCTTCAGGCTAGGGCACCCCGAGGCTTTAGGCTAGGGCTCCCCTAGGCTAAGGCTAGGGCTCCCCTAGCCTTCAGGCTAGGGCACCCCGAGGCTTTAGGCTAGGGCTCCCCTAGGCTAAGGCTAGGGCTCCCCTAGCCTTCAGGCTAGGGCACCCCAAGGCTTTAGGCTCCCCTAGGCTAAGGCTAGGGCTCCCCTAGCCTTCAGGCTAGGGCACCCCGAGGCTTTAGGCTCCCCTAGGCTAAGGCTAGGGCTCCCCTAGCCTTCAGGCTAGGGCACCCCTAGGTTAGGCTAGGGCTCCCCTAGGCTAAGGCTAGGGCTCCCCTAGCCTTCAGGCTAGGGCACCCCTAGGCTTTAGGCTAGGGCTCCCCTAGGCTAAGGCTAGGGCTCCCCTAGCCTTCAGGCTAGGGCACCCCTAGGCTTCAGGCTAGGGCTCCCCTAGGCTAAGGCTAGGGCTCCCCTAGCCTTCAGGCTAGGGCACCCCTAGGCTTCAGGCTAGGGCTCCCCTAGGCTAAGGCTAGGGCTCCCCTAGCCTTCAGGCTAGGGCACCCCTAGGCTTCAGGCTAGGGCTCCCCTAGGCTAAGGCTAGGGCTCCCCTAGCCTTCAGGCTAGGGCACCCCTAGGCTTCAGGCTAGGGCTCCCCTAGGCTAAGGCTAGGGCTCCCCTAGCCTTCAGGCTAGGGCACCCCTAGGCTTCAGGCTAGGGCTCCCCTAGGCTAAGGCTAGGGCTCCCCTAGCCTTCAGGCTAGGGCACCCCTAGGCTTCAGGCTAGGGCTCCCCTAGGCTAAGGCTAGGGCTCCCCTAGCCTTCAGGCTAGGGCACCCCTAGGCTTCAGGCTAGGGCTCCCCTAGGCTAAGGCTAGGGCTCCCCTAGCCTTCAGGCTAGGGCAACCCTAGGCTTCAGGCTAGGGCTCCCCTAGGCTAAGGCTAGGGCTCCCCTAGCCTTCAGGCTAGGGCACCCCTAGGCTTCAGGCTAGGGCTCCCCTAGGCTAAGGCTAGGGCTCCCCTAGCCTTCAGGCTAGGGCACCCCTAGGCTTCAGGCTAGGGCTCCCCTAGGCTAAGGCTAGGGCTCCCCTAGCCTTCAGGCTAGGGAACCCCTAGGCTTCAGGCTAGGGCTCCCCTAGGCTAAGGCTAGGGCTCCCCTAGCCTTCAGGCTAGGGCACCCCGAGGCTTTAGGCTAGGGCTCCCCTAGGCTAAGGCTAGGGCTCCCCTAGCCTTCAGGCTAGGGCACCCCGAGGCTTTAGGCTAGGGCTCCCCTAGCCTTCAGGCTAGGGCACCCCGAGGCTTTAGGCTAGGGCTCCCCTAGGCTAAGGCTAGGGCTCCCCTAGCCTTCAGGCTAGGGCACCCCGAGGCTTTAGGCTAGGGCTCCCCTAGGCTAAGGCTAGGGCTCCCCTAGCCTTCAGGCTAGGGCACCCCGAGGCTTTAGGCTAGGGCTCCCCTAGGCTAAGGCTAGGGCTCCCCTAGCCTTCAGGCTAGGGCACCCCGAGGCTTTAGGCTAGGGCTCCCCTAGGCTAAGGCTAGGGCTCCCCTAGCCTTCAGGCTAGGGCACCCCAAGGCTTTAGGCTCCCCTAGGCTAAGGCTAGGGCTCCCCTAGCCTTCAGGCTAGGGCACCCCGAGGCTTTAGGCTCCCCTAGGCTAAGGCTAGGGCTCCCCTAGCCTTCAGGCTAGGGCACCCCTAGGTTAGGCTAGGGCTCCCCTAGGCTAAGGCTAGGGCTCCCCTAGCCTTCAGGCTAGGGCACCCCTAGGCTTTAGGCTAGGGCTCCCCTAGGCTAAGGCTAGGGCTCCCCTAGCCTTCAGGCTAGGGCACCCCTAGGCTTCAGGCTAGGGCTCCCCTAGGCTAAGGCTAGGGCTCCCCTAGCCTTCAGGCTAGGGCACCCCTAGGCTTCAGGCTAGGGATCCCCTAGGCTAAGGCTAGGGCTCCCCTAGCCTTCAGGCTAGGGCACCCCTAGGCTTCAGGCTAGGGATCCCCTAGGCTAAGGCTAGGGCTCCCCTAGCCTTCAGGCTAGGGCACCCCTAGGCTTCAGGCTAGGGCTCCCCTAGGCTAAGGCTAGGGCTCCCCTAGCCTTCAGGCTAGGGCACCCCTAGGCTTCAGGCTAGGGCTCCCCTAGGCTAAGGCTAGGGCTCCCCTAGCCTTCAGGCTAGGGCACCCCTAGGCTTCAGGCTAGGGCTCCCCTAGGCTAAGGCTAGGGCTCCCCTAGCCTTCAGGCTAGGGCACCCCTAGGCTTCAGGCTAGGGCTCCCCTAGGCTAAGGCTAGGGCTCCCCTAGCCTTCAGGCTAGGGCACCCCTAGGCTTCAGGCTAGGGCTCCCCTAGGCTAAGGCTAGGGCTCCCCTAGCCTTCAGGCTAGGGCAACCCTAGGCTTCAGGCTAGGGCTCCCCTAGGCTAAGGCTAGGGCTCCCCTAGCCTTCAGGCTAGGGCACCCCTAGGCTTCAGGCTAGGGCTCCCCTAGGCTAAGGCTAGGGCTCCCCTAGCCTTCAGGCTAGGGCACCCCTAGGCTTCAGGCTAGGGCTCCCCTAGGCTAAGGCTAGGGCTCCCCTAGCCTTCAGGCTAGGGAACCCCTAGGCTTCAGGCTAGGGCTCCCCTAGGCTAAGGCTAGGGCTCCCCTAGCCTTCAGGCTAGGGCACCCCTAGCCTTCAGGCTAGGGCACCCCTAGGCTTCAGGCTAGGGCTCCCCTAGCCTTCAGGCTAGGGCACCCCTAGGCTTCAGGCTAGGGCTCCCCTAGGCTAAGGCTAGGGCTCCCCTAGCCTTCAGGCTAGGGCACCCCTAGGCTTCAGGCTAGGGCTCCCCTAGGCTAAGGCTAGGGCTCCCCTAGCCTTCAGGCTAGGGCACCCCTAGGCTTCAGGCTAGGGCTCCCTAGGCTAAGGCTAGGGCTCCCCTAGCCTTCAGGCTAGGGCTCCCCTAGGCTTCAGGCTAGGGCTCCCCTAGGCTAAGGCTAGGGCTCCCCTAGCCTTCAGGCTAGGGCTCCCTAGGCTAAGGCTAGGGCTCCCCTAGCCTTCAGGCTGGGGCACCCCTAGGCTTCAGGCTAGGGCTCCCCTAGGCTAAGGCTAGGGCTCCCCTAGCCTTCAGGCTGGGGCACCCCTAGGCTTCAGGCTAGGGCTCCCCTAGGCTAAGGCTAGGGCTCCCCTAGCCTTCAGGCTGGGGCACCCCTAGGCTTCAGGCTAGGGCTCCCCTAGGCTAAGGCTAGGGCTCCCCTAGCCTTCAGGCTAGGGCACCCCTAGGCTTCAGGCTAGGGCTCCCCTAGGCTAAGGCTAGGGCTCCCCTAGCCTTCAGGCTAGGGCACCCCTAGGCTTCAGGCTAGGGCTCCCCTAGGCTAAGGCTAGGGCTCCCCTAGCCTTCAGGCTAGGGCACCCCTAGGCTTCAGGCTAGGGCTCCCCTAGGCTAAGGCTAGGGCTCCCCTAGCCTTCAGGCTAGGGCACCCCTAGGCTTCAGGCTAGGGCTCCCCTAGGCTAAGGCTAGGGCTCCCCTAGCCTTCAGGCTAGGGCACCCCTAGGCTTCAGGCTAGGGCTCCCCTAGGCTAAGGCTAGGGCTCCCCTAGCCTTCAGGCTAGGGCACCCCTAGGCTTCAGGCTAGGGCTCCCCTAGGCTAAGGCTAGGGCTCCCCTAGCCTTCAGGCTAGGGCACCCCTAGGCTTCAGGCTAGGGCTCCCCTAGGCTAAGGCTAGGGCTCCCCTAGCCTTCAGGCTAGGGCACCCCTAGGCTTCAGGCTAGGGCCTAGGCTAAGGCTAGGGCTCCCCTAGCCTTCAGGCTAGGGCACCCCTAGGCTTCAGGCTAGGGCTCCCCTAGGCTAAGGCTAGGGCTCCCCTAGCCTTCAGGCTAGGGCACCCCTAGGCTTCAGGCTAGGGCTCCCCTAGGCTAAGGCTAGGGCTCCCCTAGCCTTCAGGCTAGGGCACCCCTAGGCTTCAGGCTAGGGCTCCCCTAGGCTAAGGCTAGGGCTCCCCTAGCCTTCAGGCTAGGGCACCCCTAGGCTTCAGGCTAGGGCTCCCCTAGGCTAAGGCTAGGGCTCCCCTAGCCTTCAGGCTAGGGCACCCCTAGGCTTCAGGCTAGGGCTCCCCTAGGCTAAGGCTAGGGCTCCCCTAGCCTTCAGGCTAGGGCACCCCTAGGCTTCAGGCTAGGGCTCCCCTAGGCTAAGGCTAGGGCTCCCCTAGCCTTCAGGCTAGGGCACCCCTAGGCTTCAGGCTAGGGCTCCCCTAGGCTAAGGCTAGGGCTCCCCTAGCCTTCAGGCTAGGGCACCCCTAGGCTTCAGGCTAGGGCTCCCCTAGGCTAAGGCTAGGGCTCCCCTAGCCTTCAGGCTAGGGCACCCCTAGGCTTCAGGCTAGGGCTCCCCTAGGCTAAGGCTAGGGCTCCCCTAGCCTTCAGGCTAGGGCACCCCTAGGCTTCAGGCTAGGGCTCCCCTAGGCTAAGGCTAGGGCTCCCCTAGCCTTCAGGCTAGGGCACCCCTAGGCTTCAGGCTAGGGCTCCCCTAGGCTAAGGCTAGGGCTCCCCTAGCCTTCAGGCTAGGGCACCCCTAGGCTTCAGGCTAGGGCTCCCCTAGGCTAAGGCTAGGGCTCCCCTAGCCTTCAGGCTAGGGCACCCCTAGGCTTCAGGCTAGGGCTCCCCTAGGCTAAGGCTAGGGCTCCCCTAGCCTTCAGGCTAGGGCACCCCTAGGCTTCAGGCTAGGGCTCCCCTAGGCTAAGGCTAGGGCTCCCCTAGCCTTCAGGCTAGGGCACCCCTAGGCTTCAGGCTCCCCTAGGCTAAGGCTAGGGCTCCCCTAGCCTTCAGGCTAGGGCACCCCTAGGCTTCAGGCTCCCCTAGGCTAAGGCTAGGGCTCCCCTAGCCTTCAGGCTAGGGCACCCCTAGGCTTCAGGCTCCCCTAGGCTAAGGCTAGGGCTCCCCTAGCCTTCAGGCTAGGGCACCCCTAGGCTTCAGGCTCCCCTAGGCTAAGGCTAGGGCTCCCCTAGCCTTCAGGCTAGGGCACCCCTAGGCTTCAGGCTCCCCTAGGCTAAGGCTAGGGCTCCCCTAGCCTTCAGGCTAGGGCACCCCTAGGCTTCAGGCTCCCCTAGGCTAAGGCTAGGGCTCCCCTAGCCTTCAGGCTAGGGCACCCCTAGGCTTCAGGCTCCCCTAGGCTAAGGCTAGGGCTCCCCTAGCCTTCAGGCTAGGGCACCCCTAGGCTTCAGGCTCCCCTAGGCTAAGGCTAGGGCTCCCCTAGCCTTCAGGCTAGGGCACCCCTAGGCTTCAGGCTCCCCTAGGCTAAGGCTAGGGCTCCCCTAGCCTTCAGGCTAGGGCACCCCTAGGCTTCAGGCTCCCCTAGGCAAAGGCTAGGGCTCCCCTAGCCTTCAGGCTAGGGCACCCCTAGGCTTTAGGCTAGGGCTCCCCTAGGCTAAGGCTAGGGCTCCCCTAGCCTTCAGGCTAGGGCACCCCTAGGCTTTAGGCTCCCCTAGGCTAAGGCTAGGGCTCCGCTAGCCTTCAGGCTAGGGCACCCCTAGGCTTTAGGCTAGGGCTCCCCTAGGCTAAGGCTAGGGCTCCCCTAGCCTTCAGGCTAGGGCACCCCCAGGCTTTAGGCTCCCCTAGGCTAAGGCTAGGGCTCCCTTAGCCTTCAGGCTAGGGCACCCCTAGGCTTTAGGCTAGGGCTCCCCTAGGCTAAGGCTAGGGCTCCCCTAGCCTTCAGGCTAGGGCACCCCTAGGCTTTAGGCTCCCCTAGGCTAAGGCTAGGGCACCCCTAGCCTTCAGGCTAGGGCACCCCGAGGCTTTAGGCTAGGGCTCCCCAAGGCTAAGGCTAGGGCTCCCCTAGCCTTCAGGCTAGGGCACCCCTAGGCTTTAGGCTCCCCTAGGCTAAGGCTAGGGCTCCCTAGCCTTCAGGCTAGGGCACCCCTAGGCTTTAGGCTCCCCTAGGCTAAGGCTAGGGCTCCCCTAGCCTTCAGGCTAGGGCACCCCTAGGCTTTAGGCTAGGGCTCCCCTAGGCTAAGGCTAGGGCTCCCCTAGCCTTCAGGCTAGGGCACCCCTAGGCTTTAGGCTCCCCTAGGCTAAGGCTAGGGCTCCCCTAGCCTTCAGGCTAGGGCACCCCTAGGCTTTAGGCTAGGGCTCCCCTAGGCTAAGGTTAGGGCTCCCCTAGCCTTCAGGCTAGGGCACCCCTAGGCTTTAGGCTCCCCTAGGCTAAGGCTAGGGCTCCCCTAGCCTTCAGGCTAGGGCACCCCTAGGCTTTAGGCTAGGGCTCCCCGACGCTAAGGCTAGGGCTCCCCTAGCCTTCAGGCTAGGGCACCCCTAGGCTTTAGGCTCCCCTAGGCTAAGGCTAGGGCTCCCCTAGCCTTCAGGCTAGGGCACCCCTAGGCTTTAGGCTAGGGCTCCCCTAGGCTTTAGGCTAGGGCTCCCCTAGGCTAAGGCTAGGGCTCCCCTAGCCTTCAGGCTAGGGCACCCCTAGGCTTTAGGCTCCCCTAGGCTAAGGCTAGGGCTCCCTAGCCTTCAGGCTAGGGCACCCCTAGGCTTTAGGCTAGGGCTCCCCTAGGCTAAGGCTAGGGCTCCCCTAGCCTTCTGGCTAGGGCACCCCTAGGCTTTAGGCTCCCCTAGGCTAAGGCTAGGGCTCCCCTAGCCTTCAGGCTAGGGCACCCCTAGGCTTTAGGCTAGGGCTCCCCTAGGCTAAGGCTAGGGCTCCCCTAGCCTTCAGGCTAGGGCACCCCTAGGCTTTAGGCTCCCCTAGGCTAAGGCTAGGGCTCCCCTAGCCTCAGGCTAGGGCACCCCTAGGCTTTAGGCTAGGGCTCCCCTAGGCTAAGGCTAGGGCTCCCCTAGCCTTCAGGCTAGGGCACCCCTAGGCTTTAGGCTCCCCTAGGCTAAGGCTAGGGCTCCCCTAGCCTTCAGGCTAGGGCACCCCTAGGCTTTAGGCTAGGGCTCCCCTAGGCTAAGGCTAGGGCTCCCCTAGCCTTCAGGCTAGGGCACCCCTAGGCTTTAGGCTCCCCTAGGCTAAGGCTAGGGCTCCCCTAGCCTTCAGGCTAGGGCACCCCTAGGCTTTAGGCTCCCCTAGGCTAAGGCTAGGGCTCCCCTAGCCTTCAGGCTAGGGCACCCCTAGGCTTTAGGCTAGGGCTCCCCTAGGCTAAGGCTAGGGCTCCCCTAGCCTTCAGGCTAGGGCACCCCTAGGCTTTAGGCTCCCCTAGGCTAAGGCTAGGGCTCCCCTAGCCTTCAGGCAAGGGCACCCCTAGGCTTTAGGCTCCCCTAGGCTAAGGCTAGGGCTCCCCTAGCCTTCAGGCTAGGGCACCCCTAGGCTTTAGGCTAGGGCTCCCCTAGGCTAAGGCTAGGGGTCCCCTAGCCTTCAGGCTAGGGCACCCCTAGGCTTTAGGCTCCCCTAGGCTAAGGCTAGGGCTCCCCTAGCCTTCAGGCTAGGGCACCCCTAGGCTTTAGGCTCCCCTAGGCTAAGGCTAGGGCTCCCCTAGCCTTCAGGCTAGGGCACCCCTAGGCTTTAGGCTCCCCTAAGCTAAGGCTAGGGTCCCCCCTAGCCTTCAGGCTAGGGCACCCCTAGGCTTTAGGCTCCCCTAGGCTAAGGCTAGGGCTCCCGTAGCCTTCAGGCTAGGGCACCCCTAGGCTTTAGGCTCCCCTAGGCTAAGGCTAGGGCCCCCCCTAGCCTTCAGGCTAGGGCACCCCTAGGCTTTAGGCTCCCCTAGGCTAAGGCTAGGGCTCCCCTAGCCTTCAGGCTAGGGCACCCCTAGGCTTTAGGCTCCCCTAGGCTGAGGCTAGGGTTCCCCCTAGCCTTCAGGCTAGGGCACCCCTAGGCTTTAGGCACCCCTAGGCTAAGGCTAGGGCTCCCCTAGCCTTCAGGCTAGGGCACCCCTAGGCTTTAGGCTCCCCTAGGCTAAGGCTAGGGCCCCCCCTAGCCTTCAGGCTAGGGCACCCCTAGGCTTTAGGCTCCCCTAGGCTAAGGCTAGGGCTCCCCTAGCCTTCAGGCTAGGGCACCCCTAGGCTTTAGGCTCCCCTAGGCTAAGGCTAGGGCCCCCCCTAGCCTTCAGGCTAGGGCACCCCTAGGCTTTAGGCTCCCCTAGGCTAAGGCTAGGGCTCCCCTAGCCTTCAGGCTAGGGCACCCCTAGGCTTTAGGCTCCCCTAGGCTAAGGCTAGGGCCCCCCCTAGCCTTCAGGCTAGGGCACCCCTAGGCTTTAGGCTCCCCTAGGCTAAGGCTAGGGCTCCCCTAGCATTCAGGCTAGGGCACCTCTAGGCTTTAGGATAGGGCTCCCCTAGGCTAAGGTTGGGCTCCCCTAGCCTTCAGGCTAGGGCACCCCTAGGCTTTAGGCTCCCCTAGGCTAAGGCTAGGGCTCCCCTAGCCTTCAGGCTAGGGCACCCCTAGGCTTTAGGCTAGGGCTCCCCTAGGCTAAGGCTAGGGCTCCCCTACCATTCAGGCTAGGGCACCCCTAGGCTTTAGGCTCCCCTAGGCTAAGGCTAGGGCTCCCCTAGCCATCAGGCTAGGGCACCCCTAGGCTTTAGGCTAGGGCTCCCCTAGGCTAAGGCTAGGGCTCCCCTAGCCTTCAGGCTAGGGCACCCCTAGGCTTCAGGCTAGGGCACCCCTAGGCTTTAGGCTCCCCTAGGCTAAGGCTAGGGCTCCCCTAGCCTTCAGGCTAGGGCACCCCTAGGCTTTAGGCTAGGGCTCCCCTAGGCTAAGGCTAGGGCTACCCTAGCCTTCAGGCTAGGGCACCCCTAGGCTTTAGGCTCCCCTAGGCTAAGGCTAGGGCTCCCCTAGCCTTCAGGCTAGGGCACCCCTAGGCTTTAGGCTAGGGCTCCCCTAGGCTTTAGGCTAGGGCTCCCCTAGGCTAAGGCTAGGGCTCCCCTAGCCTTCAGGCTAGGGCACCCCTAGGCTTTAGGCTCCCCTAGGCTAAGGCTAGGGCTCCCCTAGCCTTCAGGCTAGGGCACCCCTAGGCTTTAGGCTAGGGCTCCCCTAGGCTAAGGCTAGGGCTCCCCTAGCCTTCAGGCTAGGGCACCCCTAGGCTTTAGGCTCCCCTAGGCTAAGGCTAGGGCTCCCCTAGCCTTCAGGCAAGGGCACCCCTAGGCTTTAGGCTCCCCTAGGCTAAGGCTAGGGCTCCCCTAGCCTTCAGGCTAGGGCACCCCTAGGCTTTAGGCTAGGGCTCCCCTAGGCTAAGGCTAGGGGTCCCCTAGCCTTCAGGCTAGGGCACCCCTAGGCTTTAGGCTCCCCTAGGCTAAGGCTAGGGCTCACCTAGCCTTCAGGCTAGGGCACCCCTAGGCTTTAGGCTCCCCTAGGCTAAGGCTAGGGCTCCCCTAGCCTTCAGGCTAGGGCACCCCTAGGCTTTAGGCTAGGGCTCCCCTAGGCTAAGGCTAGGGCTCCCCTAGCCTTCAGGCTAGGGCACCCCTAGGCTTTAGGCTCCCCTAGGCAAAGGCTAGGGCTCCCCTAGCCTTCAGGCTAGGGCACCCCTAGGCTTTAGGCTAGGGCTCCCCTAGGCTAAGGCTAGGGCTCCCCTAGCCTTCAGGCTAGGGCACCCCCAGGCTTTAGGCTAGGGCTCCCCTAGGCTAAGGCTAGGGCTCCCCTAGCCTTCAGGCTAGGGCACCCCCAGGCTTTAGGCTAGGGCTCCCCTAGGCTAAGGCTAGGGCTCCCCTAGCCTTCAGGCTAGGGCACCCCGAGGCTTTAGGCTAGGGCTCCCCTAGGCTAAGGCTAGGGCTCCCCTAGCCTTCAGGCTAGGGCACCCC